>NW_024056232.1:0-83692 GCF_013401445.1 Tripterygium wilfordii | reverse complement strand
GCACGAAGGCTCAACTAGCAAGTTAGACTTTTAGAGCAAATAATAGGTACAACGGTCCCATATGATGCTTTGGAATTTCAACTCTCTCCATAGAGGAGCTTTTCACGTTTTTGTGCAATTTCAAACAGAACTTAGTCTATTCGCGTCTTTACCTTACGAAACGTGGCACGAAGGCTCAACTAGCAAGTAGACTTTTAAGAGCACTAAATAGAGTACAACGGTCCACATTGATGCTTTGGATTGCTCAACTCTCTCCATAGAGGAGCTTTTCACGTTTTTTGCATTTGAGACATAACTTGGTCTATTCGCTCTTTACTTAGAAACGTGGCACGAAGGCTCAACTAGCAAGTTAGACTTTAAGACGCACTAAATAGAGTACAACGGTCCACATTGATGCTTTGGAATTGCTCAACTCTCTCCTAGAGGAGCTTTCACGTTTTTGTGCAATTTCAAGAACTTAGTCCTATTCGCGTCTTTACCTTACGAAACGTGGCACGAAGGCTCAACTAGCCGTTAGACTTCTAAGAGCACTAAATAGAGTACAACGGTCCACATTGATGCTTTGGAATTGCTCAACTCTCTCTAGAGGAGCTTTTCACGTTTTTGTGCAATTTGAGACATAACTTGGTCTATTCGCGCTTTACCTTACGAAACGTGGCACGAGGCTCATCTAGAAGTTAAACTTCTAAGAACACTAAATAGAGTACAACGGTTCCACATTGATGCTTTGGAATTTGCTCACTTCTCCATAGAGGAGCTTTTCACGTTTTTGTGCAATTTCAACAAGACTTAGTCTATTCGCGTCTTTACCTTACAAACGTGGCACGAAGGCTCACTAGCAAGTTAGACTTCTAAGACACTAAATAGAGTACAACGTCCACATTGATGCCTTTGGGATGAGCCATCAACTCATCTCCATAGAGGAGCTTTTCGACGTTTTTGTGCAATTGCAGACATAACCTGTAGTCTATTCGCGTCTTGTACCTTACGAAACGTGGACACGAAGCTCAACTAGGCAGTTAAGAACTTCTAAGAACACTAAAATAGAGTACAACGGTCCACATTGATGCTTTGGAATTGCTCAGACTCTCTCCATAGAGGAGGCTTTCCACGTTTTTTGTGCAATTTCAAGACAGAACTTTAGTCTATTTCGCTTCTTTACTTACGAAACGTGGTACGAAGGCTCATACTAGCAAGTGGTAGACTTCTAAGAACACTAAATAGAGTACAACGGTCCACATTGATGCTTTGGAATTGCTCAACTCTCTCCATAGAGGAGCTTTTCACGTTTTTGTGCAATTTGAGACATAACTTGGTCTATTTGCGTCTTTACCTTACGAAACGTGGTACGGAGGCTCATCTAGCAAGTTAAACTTCTAAGAACACTAAATAGAGTACAACGGTCCACATTGATGCTTTGGAATTGCTCAACTCTCTCCATAGAGGAGCTTTTCACTTTTTTGTGCAATTTGAGACATAACTTGGTGTATTCGCGTCTTTACCTTATGAAACGTGGCACGAAGGCTCAACTAGCAAGTTAGACTTTTAAGGGCACTAAATAGAGTACAACGGTCCACATTGATGCTTTGGAATTGCTCAACTCTCTCCATAGAGGAGCTTTTCACGTTTTTGTGCATTTTCAAACATAACTTGGTCTATTCGCGTCTTTACCTTACGAAACGTGGCACGAGGCTCAACCTAGCTAAGTTAGACTTTTAAGAGCACTAAATAGAGTACAACGGCCGATATTGGTGCTTTGGAATTTCTCAACTCTCTCCATAGAGGAGCTTTTCACGTTTTTGTGCAATTTGAGACATAACTTGGTCTATTCGCGTCTTTACCTTACGAAACGTGGCACGAAGGCTCAACTAGCAAGTTAGACTTTTAAGAGCACTAAATAGAGTACAACGGTCCACATTGATGCTTTGGAATTGCTCAACTCTCTCCATAGAGGAGCTTTTCACGTTTTTGTGCAATTTGAGACAGAACTTGGTCTATTCGCGTCTTTACCTTACGAAACGTGGCACGAAGGCTCAACTAGCAAGTTAGACTTCTAAGAGCACTAAATAGAGTACAACGGTCCACATTGATGCTTTGGAATTGCTCAACTCTCTCCATAGAGGAGCTTTTCACGTTTTGTGCAATTTGAGACATAACTTGGTCTATTCGCGTCTTTACCTTACGAAACGTGGCACGAAGGCTCAACTAGCAAGTTAGACTTTAAGAGCACTAAATAGAGTACAACGGTCCACATTGATGCTTTGGAATTGCTCAACTCTCTCCATAGAGGAGCTTTTCACGTTTTTGTGCAATTGAGAACATAACTTGGTGCTATTCGCGTCTTTACCTTACGAAACGTGGCACGAAGGCTCAACTAGCAAGTTAGACTTTAAGAGCACTAAATAGAGTACAACGGTCCACATTGATGCTTTGGAATTGCTCAACTCTCTCCATAGAGGAGCTTTTCACGTTTTTGTGCAATTTGAGACATAACTTGGTCTATTCGCGTCTTTACCTTACGAAACGTGGCACGAAGGCTCAACTAGCAAGTTAGACTTTTAAGAGCACTAAATAGAGTACAACGGTCCGACATTGATGCTTTGGAATTGCTCAACTCTCTCCATAGAGGAGCTTTTCACGTTTTTGTGCAATTTGAGACATAACTTGGTCTATTCGCGTCTTTACCTTACGAAACGTGGCACGAAGGCTCAACTAGCAAGTTAGACATTTTAAGAGCACTAAATAGAGTACAACGGTCCACATTGATGCTTTGGAATTGCTCAACTCTCTCCATAGAGGAGCTTTTCACGTTTTTGTGCAATTTGAGACATAACTTAGGTCTATTCGCGTCTTTACCTTACGAAACGTGGCACGAAGGCTCAACTAGCAAGTTAGACTTCTAAGAGCACTAAATAGAGTACAACGGTCCACATTGATGCTTTGGAATTGCTCAACTCTCTCCATAGAGGAGCTTTTCACGTTTTTGTGCAATTTGAGACATAACTTGGTCTATTTCGCGTCTTTACCTTACGAAACGTGGCACGAGGCTCACTAGCAAGTTAGACTTCTAAGAACACTAAATAGAGTACAACGGTCCACATTGATGCTTTGGAATTGCTCAACTCTCTCCATAGAGGAGCTTTTCACGTTTTTGTGCAATTTCAAACAGAACTTGGTCTATTCGCGTCTTTACCTTACGAAAACGTGGCACGAAGGCTCAACTAGCAAGTTAGACTTCTAAGAACACTAAATAGAGTACAACGGTCCACATTGATGCTTTGGAATTGCCTCAACTCTCTCCATAGAGGAGCTTTTCACGTTTTTGTGCAATTTGAGACATAACTTGGTCTATTCGCGTCTTTACCTTACGAAACGTGGCACGAAGGCTCAACTAGCAAGTTAGAACTTCTAAGAACACTAAATAGAGTACAACGGTCCACATTGATGCTTTGGAATTGCTCAACTCTCTCCATAGAGGAGCTTTTCACGTTTTTGTGCAATTTCAGACATAACTTGGTCTATTCGCGTCTTTACCTTACGAAACGTGGCACGAAGGCTCAACTAGCAAGTTAGACTTCTAAGAGCACTAAATAGAGTACAACGGTCCACATTGATGCTTTGGAATTGCTCAACTCTCTCCATAGAGGAGCTTTTCACGTTTTTGTGCAATTTGAGACATAACTTGGTCTATTTGCGTCTTTACCTTACGAAACGTGGCACGAAGGCTCAACTAGCAAGTTAGACTTCTAAGAACACTAAATAGAGTACAACGGTCCACATTGATGCTTTGGAATTGCTCAACTCTCTCCATAGAGGAGCTTTTCACGTTTTTGTGCAATTTGAGACATAACTTGGTCTATTCGCGTCTTTACCTTACGAAACGTGGCACGAAGGCTCAACTAGCAAGTTAGACTTATAAGAGACTAAATAGAGTACAACGGTCCACATTGATGCTTTGGAATTGCTCAACTCTCTCCATAGAGGAGCTTTTCACGTTTTTGTGCATTTTCAAACATAACTTGGTCTATTCGCGTCTTTACCTTACGAAACGTGGCACGAAGGCTCAACTAGTAAGTTAGACTTTAAGAGCACTAAATAGAGTACAACGGTCCGACATTGATGCTTTGGAATTGCTCAACTCTCTCCATAGAGGAGCTTTTCACGTTTTTGTGCAATTTGAGACATAACTTGGTCTATTCGCGTCTTTACCTTACGAAACGTGGCACGAAGGCTCAACTAGCAAGTTAGACTTTTAAGAGCACTAAATAGAGTACAACGGTCCACATTGATGCTTTGGAATTGCTCAACTCTCTCCATAGAGGAGCTTTTCACGTTTTTGTGCAATTTGAGACAGAACTTAGTCTATTCGCGTCTTTACCTTACGAAACGTGGCACGAAGGCTCAACTAGCAAGTTAGACTTCTAAGAGCACTAAATAGAGTACAACGGTCCACATTGATGCTTTGGAATTGCTCAACTCTCTCCATAGAGGAGCTTTTCACGTTTTTGTGCAATTTGAGACATAACTTGGTCTATTTGCGTCTTTACCTTACGAAACGTGGTACGGAGGCTCATCTAGGAAGTTAAACTTCTAAGAACACTAAATAGAGTACAACGGTCCACATTGATGCTTTGGAATTGCTCAACTCTCTCCATAGAGGAGCTTTTCACTTTTTTGTGCAATTTGAGACATAACTTGGTGTATTCGCGTCTTTACCTTACTGAAACGTGGCACGAAGGCTCAACTAGCAAGTTAGACTTTTAAGAGGCACTAAATAGAGTACAACGGTCCACATTGATGCTTTGGAATTGCTCAACTCTCTCCATAGAGGAGCTTTTCACGTTTTTGTGCATTTTAAAACATAACTTGGTCTATTCGCGTCTTTACCTTACGAAACGTGGCACGAAGGCTCAACCAGTAAGTTAGACTTTTAAGAGCACTAAATAGAGTACAACGGACCGATATTGATGCTTTGGAATTGCTCAACTCTCTCCATAGAGGAGCTTTTCACGTTTTTGTGCAATTTGAGACATAACTTGGTCTATTCGCGTCTTTACCTTACGAAACGTGGCACGAAGGCTCAACTAGCAAGTTAGACATTTAAGAGCACTAAATAGAGTACAACGGTCCACATTGATGCTTTGGAATTGCTCAACTCTCTCCATAGAGGAGCTTTTCACGTTTTTATGCAATTTCAAACAGAACTTGGTCTATTCGCGTCTTTACCTTACGAAACGTGGCACGAAGGCTCAACTAGCAAGTTACACTTCTAAGAACACTAAATAGAGTACAACGGTCCACATTGATGCTTTGGAATTGCTCAACTCTCTCCATAGAGGAGCTTTTCACGTTTTTGTGCAATTTGAGACATAACTTGGTCTATTCGCGTCTTTACCTTACGAAACGTGGCACGAAGGCTCAACTAGCAAGTTAGACTTTTAAGAGCACTAAATGGAGTACAACGGTCCACATTGATGCTTTGGAATTGCTCAACTCTCTCCGTAGAGGAGCTTTTCACGTTTTTGTGCAATTTCAAACAGAACTTAGTCTATTCGCGTCTTTACCTTACAAAACGTGGCACGAAGGCTCAACTAGCAAGTTAGACTTCTAAGAACACTAAATAGAGTACAACGGTCCACATTGATGCTTTGGAATTGCTCAACTCTCTCCATAGAGGAGCTTTTCACGTTTTTGTGCAATTTGAGACATAACTTGGTCTATTCGCGTCTTTACCTTACGAAACGTGGCACGAAGGCTCAACTAGCAAGTTAGACTTTTAAGAGCACTAAATAGAGTACAACGGTCCACATTGATGCTTTGGAATTTCTCAACTCTCTCCATAGAGGAGCTTTTCACGTTTTTGTGCAATTTCAAGACAGAACTTGGTCTATTCGCGTCTTTACCTTACAAACGTGGCACGAAGGCTCAACTAGCAAGTTAGACTTTCTAAGAACACTAAATAGAGTACAACGGTCCACATTGATGCTTTGGAATTGCTCAACTCTCTCCATAGAGGAGCTTTTGCACGTTTTTGTGCAATTTGAGACATAACTTGGTCTATTCGCGTCTTTACCTTACGAAACGTGGCACGAAGGCTCAACTAGCAAGTTAGACTTCTAAGAACACTAAATAGAGTACAAGCGGTCCACATTGATGCTTTGGAATTGCTCAACTCTCTCCATAGAGGAGCTTTTGACGTTTTTGTGCAATTTGAGACATAACTTGGTCTATTCGCGTTTTTACCTTACGAAACGTGGCACGAAGGCTCAACTAGCAAGTTAGACTTCTAAGAACACTAAATAGAGTACAACGGTCCACATTGATGCTTTGGAATTGCTCAACTCTCTCCATAGAGGAGCTTTTCACGTTTTTGTGCAATTTCACACATAACTTGGTCTATTCGCGTCTTTACCTTACGAAACGTGGCAGCAAAGGCTCAACTAGCAAGTTAGACTTTTAAGAGCACTAAATAGAGTACAACGGTCCACATTGATGCTTTGGAATTGCTCAACTCTCTCCATAGAGGAGCTTTTCACGTTTTTGTGCAATTTGAGACATAACTTGGTCTATTCGCGTCTTTACCTTACGAAACGTGGCACGAAGGCTCAACTAGCAAGTTAGACTTTAAGAGCACTAAATAGAGTACAACGGTCCACATTGATGCTTTGGAATTGCTCAACTCTCTCCATAGAGGAGCTTTTCACGTTTTTGTGCAATTTGAGACATAACTTGGTCTATTCACGTCTTTACCTTACGAAACGTGGCACAAAGGCTCAACTAGCAAGTTAGACTTCTAAGAACACTAAATAGAGTACAACGGTCCACATTGATGCTTTGGAATTGCTCAACTCTCTCCATAGAGGAGCTTTTCACGTTTTCAAGCAATTTGAGACATAACTTGGTCTATTCGCGTCTTTACCTTATGAAACGTGGCACGAAGGCTCAACTAGCAAGTTAGACTTTTAAGAGCACTAAATAGAGTACAACGGTCCGACATTGAGTGCTTTGGAATTGCTCAACTCTCTCCATAGAGGAGCTTTTCACGTTTTTGTGCAATTTGAGACATAACTTGGTCTATTCGCGTCTTTACCTTACGAAACGTGGCACGAAGGCTCAACTAGCAAGTTAGACTTCTAAGAACACTAAATAGAGTACAACGGTCCACATTGATGCTTTGGAATTGCTCAACTCTCTCCATAGAGGAGCTTTTCACGTTTTTGTAGCAATTTGAGACATAACTTGGTCTATTCGCGTCTTTACCTTACGAAACGTGGCACGAAGGCTCAACTAGCAAGTTAGACTTTTAAGAGCACTAAATAGAGTACAACGGTCCTACATTGATGCTTTGGAATTGCTCAACTCTCTCCTATAGAGGCAGCTTTTCACGTTTTTGTGCAATTTCAAACATAACTTGGTCTATTCGCGTCTTTACCCTTACGAAACGTGGCACGAAGGCTCAACTAGCAAGTTAGACTTTTAAGAACACTAAATAGAGTACAACGGTCCTACATTGATGCTTTGGAATTGCCCAACTCTCTCCATAGAGGAGCTTTTCACGTTTTTGAGCAATTTGAGACATAACTTGGTCTATTCGCGTCTTTACCTTACGAAACGTGGCACGAAGGCTCAACTAGCAAGTTAGACTTTTAAGAGCACTAAATAGAGTACAACGGTCTACATTGATGCTTTGGAATTGCTCAACTCTCTCCATAGAGGAGCTTTTCACGTTTTTGTGCAATTTCACACATAACTTGGTCTATTCGCGTCTTTACCTTACGAAACGTGGCGCAAAAGCTCAACTACCAAGTTAGACTTTTGAGAGCACTAAATAGAGTACAACGGTCCACATTGATGCTTTGGAATTGCTCAACTCTCTCCATAGAGGAGCTTTTCACGTTTTTGTGCAATTTGAGACATAACTTGGTCTATTCGCGTCTTTACCTTACTAAACGTGGCGCGAAGGCTCAACTCGCAAGTTAAACTTCTAAGAACACTAAATAGAGTACAACGGTCCACATTGATGCTTTGGAATTTCTCAACTCTCTCCATAGAGAAGCTTTTCACGTTTTTGTGCAATTTGAGACATAACTTGGTGTATTCGCGTCTTTACCTTACGAAACGTGGCACGAAGGCTCAACTAGCAAGTTAGACTTTTAAGAGCACTAAATAGAGTACAACGGTCCACATTGATGCTTTGGAATTGCTCAACTCTCTCCATAGAGGAGCTTTTCACGTTTTTGTGCAATTTGAGACATAACTTGGTCTATTCAGCGTCTTTACCTTACGAAACGTGGCACAAAGGCTCAACTAGCAAGTTAGACTTTTAAGAGCACTAAATAGAGTACAACTGGTCCTACATTGATGCTTTGGAATTGCTCAACTCTCCTCCATAGAGGAGCTTTTCACGTTTTTGTGCAATTTGAGACATAACTTGGTCTATTCGCGTCTTTACCTTACGAAACGTGGCACGAAGGCTCAACTAGCAAGTTAGACTTTTAAGAGCACTAAATAGAGTACAACGGTCCACATTGATGCTTTGGAATTGCTCAACTCTCTCCATAGAGGAGCTTTTCACGTTTTTGTGCAATTTGAGACATAACTTGGTCTATTCCGCGTCTTTACCTTATGAAACGTGGCACGAAGGCTCAACTAGCAAGTTAGACTTTTAAGAGCACTAAATAGAGTACAACAGGTCCACATTGATGCTTTGGAATTGCTCAACTCTCTCCATAGAGGAGCTTTTCACGTTTTTGTGCAATTTGAGACATAACTTGGTCTATTCGCGTCTTTACCTTATGAAACGTGGCACAAAGGCTCAACTAGCAAGTTAGACTTTAAGAGCACTAAATAGAGTACAACGGTCCACATTGATGCTTTGGAATTGCTCAACTCTCTCCATAGAGGAGCTTTTCACGTTTTTATGCAATTTCAAACATAACTTGGTCTATTCGCGTCTTTACCTTACGAAACGTGGCACGAAGGCTCAACTAGCAAGTTAGACTTTTAAGAGCACTAAATAGAGTACAACGGTCCACATTGATGCTTTGGAATTGCTCAACTCTCTCCATAGAGGAGCTTTTCACGTTTTTGTGCAATTTGAGACATAACTTGGTCTATCCGCGTCTTTACCTTATGAAACGTGGCACGAAGGCTCAACTAGCAAGTTAGACTTTTAAGAGCACTAAATAGAGTACAACAGTCCACATTGATGCTTTGGAATTGCTCAACTCTCTCCATAGAGGAGCTTTTCACGTTTTTGTGCAATTTGAGACATAATTTGGTCTATTCGCGTCTTTACCTTATGAATCGTGGCACAAAGGCTCAACTAGCAAGTTAGACTTTTAAGAGCACTAAATAGAGTACAACGGTCCACATTGATGCTTTGGAATTGCTCAACTCTCTCCATAGAGCAGCTTTTCACGTTTTTATGCAATTTCAAACATAACTTGGTCTATTCGCGTCTTTACCTTACGAAACGTGGCACGAAGGCTCAACTAGCAAGTTAGACTTTCAAGAGCACTAAATAGAGTACAACGGCCGATATTGGTGCTTTGGAATTGCTCAACTCTCTCCATAGAGGAGCTTTTCACGTTTTTGTGCAATTTGAGACATAACTTGGTGTATTCGCGTCTTTACCTTACGAAACGTGGCACGAAGGCTCAACTAGCAAGTTAGACTTTTAAGAGCACTAAATAGAGTACAACGGTCCACATTGATGCTTTGGAATTGCTCAACTCTCTCCATAGAGCAGCTTTTCACGTTTTTGTGCAATTTCAAACATAACTTGGTCTATTCGCGTCTTTACCTTACGAAACGTGGCACGAAGGCTCAACTAGCAAGTTAGACTTTCAAGAGCACTAAATAGAGTACAACGGCCGATATTGGTGCTTTGGAATTGCTCAACTCTCTCCATAGAGGAGCTTTTCACGTTTTTGTGCAATTTGAGACATAACTTGGTCTATTCGCGTCTTTACCTTACGAAACGTGGCACGAAAGGCTCAACTAGCAAGTTAGACTTCTAAGAAGCACTAAATAGAGTACAACGGTCCACATTGATGCTTTGGAATTGCTCAACTCTCTCCATAGAGGAGCTTTTCACGTTTTGTCAGCAATTTGAGACATAACTTGGTCTATTCGCGTCTTTACCTTACGAAACGTGGCACGAAGGCTCAACTAGCAAGTTAGACTTTTAAGAGCACTAAATAGAGTACAACGGTCCACATTGATGCTTTGGAATTGCTCAACTCTCTCCATAGAGGAGCTTTTTAAGTTTTTGTGCAATTTGAGACATAATTTGGTCTATTCGCGTCTTTACCTTATGAATCGTGGCACAAAGGCTCAACTAGCAAGTTAGACTTTTAAGAGCACTAAATAGAGTACAACGGTCCACATTGATGCTTTGGAATTGCTCAACTCTCTCCATAGAGGAGCTTTTCACGTTTTTGTGCAATTTGAGACATAACTTGGTCTATTCGCGTCTTTACCTTACGAAACGTGGCACGAAGGCTCAACTAGCAAGTTAGACTTTTAAGAGCACTAAATAGAGTACAACGGTCCACATTGATGCTTTGGAATTGCTCAACTCTCTCCATAGAGGAGCTTTTCACGTTTTTGTGCAATTTGAGACATAACTTGGTCTATTCGCGTCTTTACCTTACGAAACGTGGCACAAAGGCTCAACTAGCAAGTTAGACTTTTAAGAGCACTAAATAGAGTACAATGGTCCACATTGATGCTTTGGAATTGCTCAACTCTCTCCATAGAGGAGCTTTTCACGTTTTTGTGCAATTTGAGACATAACTTGGTCTATCCGCGTCTTTACCTTATGAAACGTGGCACGAAGGCTCAACTAGCAAGTTAGACTTTTAAGAGCACTAAATAGAGTACAACAGTCCACATTGATGCTTTGGAATTGCTCAACTCTCTCCATAGAGGAGCTTTTCACGTTTTTGTGCAATTTGAGACATAACTTGGTCTATTCGCGTCTTTACCTTACGAAACGTGGCACGAAGGCTCAACTAGCAAGTTAGACTTTTAAGAGCACTAAATAGAGTACAACGGTCCACATTGATGCTTTGGAATTGCTCAACTCTCTCCATAGAGGAGCTTTTCACGTTTTTGTGCAATTTGAGACATAACTTGGTCTATTCGCGTCTTTACCTTATGAAATCGTGGCACAAAGGCTCAACTAGCAAGTTAGACTTTTAAGAGCACTAAATAGAGTACAACGGTCCACATTGATGCTTTGGAATTGCTCAACTCTCTCCATAGAGGAGCTTTTCACGTTTTTGTGCAATTTGAGACATAACTTGGTCTATTCGCGTCTTTACCTTACGAAACGTGGCACGAAGGCTCAACTAGCAAGTTAGACTTTTAAGAGCACTAAATAGAGTACAACGGTCCACATTGATGCTTTGGAATTGCTCAACTCTCTCCATAGAGGAGCTTTTCACGTTTTTGTGCAATTTGAGACATAACTTGGTCTATTCGCGTCTTTACCTTACGAAACGTGGCACAAAGGCTCAACTAGCAAGTTAGACTTTTAAGAGCACTAAATAGAGTACAACTGGTCCACATTGATGCTTTGGAATTGCTCAACTCCCTCCATAGAGGAGCTTTTCACGTTTTTGTGCAATTTGAGACATAACTTGGTCTATTCCGCGTCTTTACCTTACGAAACGTGGCACGAAGGCTCAACTAGCAAGTTAGACTTTTAAGAGCACTAAATAGAGTACAACGTCCACATTGATGCTTTGGAATTGCTCAACTCTCTCCATAGAGGAGCTTTTCACGTTTTTGTGCAATTTGAGACATAACTTGGTCTATTCGCGTCTTTACCTTACTGAATCGTGGCACAAAGGCTCAACTAGCAAGTTAGACTTTTAAGAGCACTAAATAGAGTACAACGGTCCACATTGATGCTTTGGAATTGCTCAACTCTCTCCATAGAGGCAGCTTTTCACGTTTTTAGTGCAATTTCAAACATAACTTGGTCTATTCGCGTCTTTACCTTACGAAACGTGGCACGAAGGCTCAACTAGCAAGTTAGACTTTAAGAGCACTAAATAGAGTACAACGGTCCGACATTGATGCTTTGGAATTGCTCAACTCTCTCCATAGAGGAGCTTTTCACGTTTTTGTGCAATTTGAGACATAACTTGGTGCTATTCGCGTCTTTACCTTACGAAACGTGGCACGAAGGCTCAACTAGCAAGTTAGACTTTTAAGAGCACTAAATAGAGTACAACGGTCCACATTGATGCTTTGGAATTGCTCAACTCTCTCCATAGAGGAGCTTTTCACGTTTTTGTGCAATTTGAAACATAACTTGGTCTATTCGCGTCTTTACCTTACGAAACGTGGCACGAAGGCTCAACTAGCAAGTTAGACTTTAAGAGCACTAAATAGAGTACAACGGTCCGACATTGATGCTTTGGAATTGCTCAACTCTCTCCATAGAGGAGCTTTTCACGTTTTTGTGCAATTTGAGACATAACTTGGTCTATTCGCGTCTTTACCTTACGAAACGTGGCACGAAAGGCTCAACTAGCAAGTTAGACTTCTAAGAACACTAAATAGAGTAC
The DNA here is from genome assembly GCF_013401445.1 of Tripterygium wilfordii. NCBI lineage: Eukaryota > Viridiplantae > Streptophyta > Magnoliopsida > Celastrales > Celastraceae > Tripterygium > Tripterygium wilfordii. The sequence continues at coordinate 71,108 of NW_024056232.1, read as the reverse complement.
AACGGTCCACATTGATGCTTTGGAATTGCTCAACTCTCTCCATAGAGGAGCTTTTCACGTTTTTCAAGCAATTTGAGACATAACTTGGTCTATTCGCGTCTTTATCCTTACGAAACGTGGCACGAAGGCTCAACTAGCAAGTTAGACTTTTAAGAGCACTAAATAGAGTACAACGGTCCACATTGATGCTTTGGAATTGCTCAACTCTCTCCATAGAGGAGCTTTTCACGTTTTTGTGCAATTTGAGACATAAACTTGGTCTATTCGGCGTCTTTACCTTACGAAACGTGGCACGAAGGCTCAACTAGCAAGTTAGACTTTTAAGAGCACTAAATAGAGTACAACGGTCCACATTGATGCTTTGGAATTGCTCAACTCTCTCCATAGAGGAGCTTTTCACGTTTTTGTGCAATTTGAGACATAACTTGGTCTATTCGCGTCTTTACCTTACGAAACGTGGCACGAAGGCTCAACTAGCAAGTTAGACTTTTAAGAGCACTAAATAGAGTACAACGGTCCACATTGATGCTTTGGAATTGCTCAACTCTCTCCATAGAGGAGCTTTTCACGTTTTTGTGCAATTTGAGACATAACTTGGTCTATTCGCGTCTTTACCTTACGAAACGTGGCACGAAAGGCTCAACTAGCAAGTTAGACTTTTAAGAGCACTAAATAGAGTACAACTGGTCCACATTGATGCTTTGGAATTGCTCAACTCTCTCCATAGAGGAGCTTTTCACGTTTTTGTGCAATTTGAGACATAACTTGGTCTATTCGCGTCTTTACCTTATGAAACGTGGCACGAAGGCTCAACTAGCAAGTTAGACTTTTAAGAGCACTAAATAGAGTACAACGGTCCACATTGATGCTTTGGAATTGCTCAACTCTCTCCATAGAGGAGCTTTTCACGTTTTTGTGCAATTTGAGACATAACTTGGTCTATTCGCGTCTTTACCTTATGAAACGTGGCACAAAGGCTCAACTAGCAAGTTAGACTTTTAAGAGCACTAAATAGAGTACAACGGTCCACATTGATGCTTTGGAATTGCTCAACTCTCTCCATAGAGGAGCTTTTCACGTTTTTATGCAATTTCAAACATAACTTGGTCTATTCGCGTCTTTACCTTATGAAACGTGGCACGAAGGCTCAACTAGCAAGTTAGACTTTTAAAAGCACTAAATAGAGTACAACGGTCCACATTGATGCTTTGGAATTGCTCAACTCTCTCCATAGAGGAGCTTTTCACGTTTTTGTGCAATTTGAGACATAACTTGGTCTATTCGCGTCTTTACCTTACGAAACGTGGCACGAAGGCTCAACTAGCAAGTTAGACTTTTAAAAGCACTAAATAGAGTACAACGGTCCACATTGATGCTTTGGAATTGCTCAACTCTCTCCATAGAGGAGCTTTTCACGTTTTTGTGCAATTTGAGACATAACTTGGTCTATTCGCGTGTTTACCTTACGAAACGTGGCACGAAGGCTCAACTAGCAAGTTAGACTTCTAAGAACACTAAATAGAGTACAACGGTCCACATTGATGCTTTGGAATTGCTCAACTCTCTCCATAGAGGAGCTTTTCACGTTTTTGTGCAATTTGAGACATAACTTGGTCTATTCGCGTCTTTACCTTACGAAACGTGGCACGAAGGCTCAACTAGCAAGTTAAACTTCTAAGAGCACTAAATAGAATACAACGGTCCACATTGATGCTTTGGAATTGCTCAACTCTCTCCATAGAGGAGCTTTTCACGTTTTTGTGCAATTTGAGACATAACTTGGTCTATTCGCGTCTTTACCTTACGAAACGTGGCACGAAGGCTCAACTAGCAAGTTAGACTTTCAAGCGCACTAAATAGAGTACAACAGCCGATATTGGTGCTTTGGAATTGCTCAACTCTCTCCATAGAGGAGCTTTTCACGTTTTTGTGCAATTTGAGACATAACTTGGTGTATTCGCGTCTTTACCTTACGAAACGTGGCACGAAGGCTCAACTAGCAAGTTAGACTTTTAAGAGCACTAAATAGAGTACAACTGGTCCACATTGATAGCTTTGCAATTGCTCAACTCTCTCCATAGAGGAGCTTTTCACGTTTTTGTGCAATTTGAGACATAACTTGGTCTATTCGCGTCTTTACCTTACGAAACGTGGCACAAAGGCTCAACTAGCAAGTTAGACTTCTAAGAACACTAAATAGAGTACAACGGTCCACATTGATGCTTTGGAATTGCTCAACTCTCTCCATAGAGGAGCTTTTCACGTTTTTGTGCAATTTGAGACATAACTTGGTCTATTCGCGTCTTTACCTTACGAAACGTGGCACGAAGGCTCAACTAGCAAGTTAGACTTTTAAGAGCACTAAATAGAGTACAACGGTCCACATTGATGCTTTGGAATTGCTCAACTCTCTCCATAGAGGAGCTTTTCACGTTTTTGTGCAATTTGAGACATAACTTGGTCTATTCGCGTCTTTACCTTACGAAACGTGGCACGAAGGCTCAACTAGCAAGTTAGACTTTTAAGAGCACTAAATAGAGTACAACGGTCCACATTGATGCTTTGGAATTGCTCAACTCTCTCCATAGAGGAGCTTTTCACGTTTTTGTGCAATTTGAGACATAACTTGGTCTATTCGCGTCTTTACCTTACGAAACGTGGCACAAAGGCTCAACTAGCAAGTTAGACTTTTAAGAGCACTAAATAGAGTACAATGGTCCACATTGATGCTTTGGAATTGCTCAACTCCCTCCATAGAGGAGCTTTTCACGTTTTTGTGCAATTTGAGACATAACTTGGTCTATCCGCGTCTTTACCTTATGAAACGTGGCACGAAGGCTCAACTAGCAAGTTAGACTTTTAAGAGCACTAAATAGAGTACAACGGTCCACATTGATGCTTTGGAATTGCTCAACTCTCTCCATAGAGGAGCTTTTCACGTTTTTGTGCAATTTGAGACATAATTTGGTCTATTCGCGTCTTTACCTTATGAAACGTGGCACAAAGGCTCAACTAGCAAGTTAGACTTCTAAGAACACTAAATAGAGTACAACGGCCGATATTGGTGCTTTGGAATTGCTCAACTCTCTCCATAGAGGAGCTTTTCACGTTTTTGTGCAATTTGAGACATAACTTGGTGTATTCGCGTCTTTACCTTACGAAACGTGGCACAAAGGCTCAACTACAAGTTAGACTTCTAAGAACACTAAATAGATTACAACGGTCCACATTGATGCTTTGGAATTGCTCAACTCTCTCCATAGAGGAGCTTTTCACGTTTTCAAGCAATTTGAGACATAACTTGGTCTATTCGCGTCTTTACCTTACGAAACGTGGCACGAAGGCTCAACTAGCAAGTTAGACTTTTAAGAGCACTAAATAGAGTACAACGGTCCGACATTGATGCTTTGGAATTGCTCAACTCTCTCCATAGAGGAGCTTTTCACGTTTTTTTGCAATTTGAGACATAACTTGGTCTATTCGCGTCTTTACCTTACGAAACGTGGCACGAAGGCTCAACTAGCAAGTTAGACTTTTAAGAGCACTAAATAGAGTACAACGGTCCACATTGATGCTTTGGAATTGCTCAACTCTCTCCATAGAGGAGCTTTTCACGTTTTTGTGCAATTTGAGACATAACTTGGTCTATTCGCGTCTTTACCTTACGAAACGTGGCACGAAGGCTCAACTAGCAAGTTAGACTTTTAAGAGCACTAAATAGAGTACAACTGGTCCACATTGATGCTTTGGAATTGCTCAACTCTCTCCATAGAGGAGCTTTTCACGTTTTTGTGCAATTTGAGACATAACTTGGTCTATTCGCGTCTTTACCTTACGAAACGTGGCACGAAAGGCTCAACTAGCAAGTTAGACTTCTAAGAACACTAAATAGAGTACAACGGTCCACATTGATGCTTTGGAAATTGCTCAACTCTCTCCATAGAGGAGCTTTTCACGTTTTTGTGCAATTTGAGACATAACTTGGTCTATTCGCGTCTTTACCTTACGAAACGTGGCACGAAGGCTCAACTAGCAAGTTAGACTTTTAAGAGCACTAAATAGAGTACAACGGTCCACATTGATGCTTTGGAATTGCTCAACTCTCTCCATAGAGGAGCTTTTCACGTTTTTGTGCAATTTGAGACATAACTTGGTCTATTCGCGTCTTTACCTTACGAAACGTGGCACGAAGGCTCAACTAGCAAGTTAGACTTTTAAGAGCACTAAATAGAGTACAACGGTCCACATTGATGCTTTGGAATTGCTCAACTCTCTCCATAGAGGAGCTTTTCACGTTTTTGTGCAATTTGAGACATAACTTGGTCTATTCGCGTCTTTACCTTACGAAACGTGGCACAAAGGCTCAACTAGCAAGTTAGACTTTTAAGAGCACTAAATAGAGTACAACTGGTCCACATTGATGCTTTGGAATTGCTCAACTCTCTCCATAGAGGAGCTTTTCACGTTTTTGTGCAATTTGAGACATAACTTGGTCTATTCGCTGTCTTTACCTTACTGAAACGTGGCACGAAGGCTCAACTAGCAAGTTAGACTTTTAAGAGCACTAAATAGAGTACAACGGTCCACATTGATGCTTTGGAATTGCTCAACTCTCTCCATAGAGGAGCTTTTCACGTTTTTGTGCAATTTGAGACATAACTTGGTCTATTCGCGGTCTTTACCTTACGAAACGTGGCACGAAGGCTCAACTAGCAAGTTAGACTTTTAAGAGCACTAAATAGAGTACAACGGTCCACATTGATGCTTTGGAATTGCTCAACTCTCTCCATAGAGGAGCTTTTCACGTTTTTGTGCAATTTGAGACATAACTTGGTCTATTCGCGTCTTTACCTTACGAAACGTGGCACGAAGGCTCAACTAGCAAGTTAGACTTTTAAGAGCACTAAATAGAGTACAACGGTCCACATTGATGCTTTGGAATTGCTCAACTCTCTCCATAGAGGAGCTTTTCACGTTTTTGTGCAATTTGAGACATAACTTGGTCTATTCGCGTCTTTACCTTACGAAACGTGGCACGAAAGGCTCAACTAGCAAGTTAGACTTTTAAGAGCACTAAATAGAGTACAACGGTCCACATTGATGCTTTGGAATTGCTCAACTCCCTCCATAGAGGAGCTTTTCACGTTTTTGTGCAATTTGAGACATAACTTGGTCTATTCCGCGTCTTTACCTTACTGAAACGTGGCACGAAGGCTCAACTAGCAAGTTAGACTTTTAAGAGCACTAAATAGAGTACAACGGTCCACATTGATGCTTTGGAATTGCTCAACTCTCTCCATAGAGGAGCTTTTCACGTTTTTGTGCAATTTGAGACATAACTTGGTCTATTCGCGTCTTTACCTTATGAAACGTGGCACGAAGGCTCAACTAGCAAGTTAGACTTCTAAGAACACTAAATAGAGTACAACGGTCCACATTGATGCTTTGGAATTGCTCAACTCTCTCCATAGAGGAGCTTTTCACGTTTTTGTGCAATTTGAGACATAACTTGGTCTATTCGCGTCTTTACCTTACGAAACGTGGCACAAAGGCTCAACTAGCAAGTTAGACTTCTAAGAACACTAAATAGAGTACAACGGTCCACATTGATGCTTTGGAATTGCTCAACTCTCTCCATAGAGGAGCTTTTCACGTTTTTGTAGCAATTTGAGACATAACTTGGTCTATTCGCGTCTTTACCTTACGAAACGTGGCACGAAGGCTCAACTAGCAAGTTAGACTTTTAAGAGCACTAAATAGAGTACAACGGTCCGACATTGATGCTTTGGAATTGCTCAACTCTCTCCATAGAGGAGCTTTTCACGTTTTTGTGCAATTTGAGACATAAACTTGGTCTATTCGCGTCTTTACCTTACGAAACGTGGCACGAAGGCTCAACTAGCAAGTTAGACTTTTAAGAGCACTAAATAGAGTACAACGGTCCACATTGATGCTTTGGAATTGCTCAACTCTCTCCATAGAGGAGCTTTTCACGTTTTTGTGCAATTTGAGACATAACTTGGTCTATTCGCGTCTTTACCTTACGAAACGTGGCACGAAGGCTCAACTAGCAAGTTAGACTTTTAAGAGCACTAAATAGAGTACAACGGTCCACATTGATGCTTTGGAATTGCTCAACTCTCTCCATAGAGGAGCTTTTCACGTTTTTGTGCAATTTGAGACATAACTTGGTCTATTCGCGTCTTTACCTTACGAAACGTGGCACGAAAGGCTCAACTAGCAAGTTAGACTTCTAAGAAGCACTAAATAGAGTACAACGGTCCACATTGATGCTTTGGAAATTGCTCAACTCTCTCCATAGAGGAGCTTTTCACGTTTTTGTGCAATTTGAGACATAACTTGGTCTATTCGCGTCTTTACCTTACGAAACGTGGCACGAAGGCTCAACTAGCAAGTTAGACTTTTAAGAGCACTAAATAGAGTACAACGGTCCACATTGATGCTTTGGAATTGCTCAACTCTCTCCATAGAGGAGCTTTTCACGTTTTTGTGCAATTTGAGACATAACTTGGTCTATTCGCGTCTTTACCTTACGAAACGTGGCACGAAGGCTCAACTAGCAAGTTAGACTTTTAAGAGCACTAAATAGAGTACAACGGTCCACATTGATGCTTTGGAATTGCTCAACTCTCTCCATAGAGGAGCTTTTCACGTTTTTGTGCAATTTGAGACATAACTTGGTCTATTCGCGTCTTTACCTTACGAAACGTGGCACGAAAGGCTCAACTAGCAAGTTAGACTTTTAAGAGCACTAAATAGAGTACAACGGTCCACATTGATGCTTTGGAATTGCTCAACTCTCTCCATAGAGGAGCTTTTCACGTTTTTGTGCAATTTGAGACATAACTTGGTCTATTCGCGTCTTTACCTTACTGAAACGTGGCACGAAGGCTCAACTAGCAAGTTAGACTTTTAAGAGCACTAAATAGAGTACAACAGTCCACATTGATGCTTTGGAATTGCTCAACTCTCTCCATAGAGGAGCTTTTCACGTTTTTGTGCAATTTGAGACATAAATTGGTCTATTCGCGTCTTTACCTTATGAAACGTGGCACGAAAGGCTCAACTAGCAAGTTAGACTTTTAAGAGCACTAAATAGAGTACAACGGTCCACATTGATGCTTTGGAATTGCTCAACTCTCTCCATAGAGCAGCTTTTCACGTTTTTATGCAATTTCAAACATAACTTGGTCTATTCGCGTCTTTACCTTACGAAACGTGGCACGAAGGCTCAACTAGCAAGTTAGACTTTCAAGAGCACTAAATAGAGTACAACGGCCGATATTGGTGCTTTGGAATTGCTCAACTCTCTCCATAGAGGAGCTTTTCACGTTTTTGTGCATTTTGAGACATAACTTGGTGTATTCGCGTCTTTACCTTACGAAACGTGGCACGAAGGCTCAACTAGCAAGTTAGACTTTTAAGAGCACTAAATAGAGTACAACGGTCCACATTGATGCTTTGGAATTGCTCAACTCTCTCCATAGAGCAGCTTTTCACGTTTTTGTGCAATTTCAAACATAACTTGGTCTATTCGCGTCTTTACCTTACGAAACGTGGCACGAAGGCTCAACTAGCAAGTTAGACTTTCAAGAGCACTAAATAGAGTACAACGGCCGATATTGGTGCTTTGGAATTGCTCAACTCTCTCCATAGAGGAGCTTTTCACGTTTTTGTGCAATTTGAGACATAACTTGGTCTATTCGCGTCTTTACCTTACGAAACGTGGCACAAAGGCTCAACTAGCAAGTTAGACTTCTAAGAACACTAAATAGAGTACAACGGTCCACATTGATGCTTTGGAATTGCTCAACTCTCTCCATAGAGGAGCTTTTCACGTTTTCAAGCAATTTGAGACATAACTTGGTTATTCGCGTCTTTACCTTACGAAACGTGGCACGAAGGCTCAACTAGGCAAGTTAGACTTTTAAGAGCACTAAATAGAGTACAACGGCCGATATTGATGCTTTGGAATTTCTCAACTCTCTCCATAGAGGAGCTTTTCACGTTTTTGTGCAATTTGAGACATAACTTGGTCTATTCGCGTGTTTACCTTACGAAACGTGGCACGAAGGCTCAACTAGCAAGTTAGACTTCTGAGAACACTAAATAGAGTACAATGGTCTACATTGATGCTTTGGAATTGCCCAACTCTCTCCATAGAGGTGCTTTTCATGTTTTTGAGCAATTTGAGACATAACTTGGTCTATTCGAGTCTTTACCTTACGAAACGTGGCACGAAGGCTCAACTAGCAAGTTAAACTTTTAAGAGCACTAAATAGAGTACAACGGTCCACATTGATGCTTTGGAATTGCTCAACTCTCTCCATAGAGGAGCTTTTCACGTTTTTGTGCAATTTGAGACAAAACTTGGTCTATTCGGGTCTTTACCTTACGAAACGTGGCATGAAGGCTCAACTAGTAAGTTAGACTTGTAAGAGCACTAACTAGAGTACAACGGTCCACATTGATGCTTTGGAATTGCTCAACTCTCTCCATAGAGGAGCTTTTCACGTTTTTGTGCAATTTGACACATAACTTGGTCTATTCGCGTCTTTACCTTACGAAACGTGGCGCAAAGGCTCAACTAGCAAGTTAGACTTTTAAGAGCACTAAATAGAGTACAACGGTCCACATTGATGCTTTGGAATTGCGCAACTCCCTCCATAGAGGAGCTTTTCACGTTTTTGTGCAATTTGAGACATAACTTGGTCTATTCGCGTCTTTACCTTATGAAACGTGGCACGAAGGCTCAACTAGCAAGTTAGACTTTTAAAAGCACTAAATAGAGTACAACGGTTCACATTGATGCTTTGGAATTGCTCAACTCTCTCCATAGAGGAGCTTTTCACGTTTTTCTGCAATTTCAAACAGAACTTAGTCTATTTGCGTTTTTACCTTACGAAACGTGGCACGAAGGCTCAACTAGCAAGTTAGACTTCTAAGAACACTAAATAGAGTACAACGGTCCACATTGATGCTTTGGAATTGCTCAACTCTCTCCATAGAGGAGCTTTTCACGTTTTTGTGCAATTTGAAACATAACTTGGTCTATTCGCGTCTTTACCTTACGAAACGTGGCACGAAGGCTCAACTAGCAAGTTAAACTTCTAAGAACACTAAATAGAGTACAACGGTCCACATTGATGCTTTGGAATTGCTCAACTCTCTCCATAGAGGAGCTTTTCACGTTTTTGTGCAATTTGAGACATAACTTGGTGTATTCGCGTCTTTACCTTACGAAACGTGGCACGAAGGCTCAACTAGCAAGTTAAACTTTTAAGAGCACTAAATAGAATACAACGGTCCACATTGATGCTTTGGAATTGCTCAACTCTCTCCATAGAGGAGCTTTTCATGTTTTTGTGCAATTTGAGACATAACTTGGTCTATTCGCGTCTTTACCTTACGAAACGTGGCACGAAGGCTCAACTAGCAAGTTAGACTTTTAAGAGCACTAAATAGAGTACAATGGTCCACATTGATACTTTGCAAATTGCTCAACTCTCTCCATAGAGGAGCTTTTCACGTTTTTGTGCAATTTGAGACATAACTTGGTCTATTCGCGTCTTTACCTTACGAAACGTGGCACAAAGGCTCAACTAGCAAGTTAGACTTTTAAGAGCACTAAATAGAGTACAATGGTCCACATTGATGCTTTGGAATTGCTCAACTCCCTCCATAGAGGAGCTTTTCACGTTTTTGTGCAATTTGAGACATAACTTGGTCTATCCGCGTCTTTACCTTATGAAACGTGGCACGAAGGCTCAACTAGCAAGTTAGACTTTTAAGAGCACTAAATAGAGTACAACGATCCACATTGATGCTTTGGAATTGCTCAACTCTCTCCATAGAGGAGCTTTTCACGTTTTTGTGCAATTTGAGACAAAACTTGGTCTATTCGGGTCTTTACCTTACGAAACGTGGCACGAAGGCTCAACTAGCAAGTTAGACTTTTAAGAGCACTAAATAGAGTACAACGGTCCACATTGATGCTTTGGAATTGCTCAACTCTCTCCATAGAGGAGCTTTTCACGTTTTTTTGCAATTTGAGACAAAACTTGGTCTATTCGGGTCTTTACCTTACGAAACGTGGCACGAAGGCTCAACTAGCAAGTTAGACTTTTAAGAGCACTAAATAGAGTACAACGGTCCACATTGATGCTTTGGAATTGCGCAACTCCCTCCATAGAGGAGCTTTTCACGTTTTTGTGCAATTTGAGACATAACTTGGTCTATTCGCGTGTTTACCTTATGAAACGTGGCACGAAGGCTCAACTAGCAAGTTAGACTTTTAAAAGCACTAAATAGAGTACAACGGTTCACATTGATGCTTTGGAATTGCTCAACTCTCTCCATAGAGGAGCTTTTCACGTTTTTCTGCAATTTCAAACAGAACTTAGTCTATTTGCGTTTTTACCTTACGAAACGTGGCCCGAAGGCTCAACTAGCTAGTTAGACTTCTAAGAACACTAAATAGAGTACAACGGTCCACATTGATGCTTTGGAATTGCTCAACTCTCTCCATAGAGGAGCTTTTCACGTTTTTGTGCAATTTGAAACATAACTTGGTCTATTCGCGTCTTTACCTTACGAAACGTGGCACGAAGGCTCAACTAGCAAGTTAAACTTCTAAGAACACTAAATATAGTACAACGGTCCACATTGATGCTTTGGAATTGCTCAACTCTCTCCATAGAGGAGCTTTTCACGTTTTTGTGCAATTTGAGACATAACTTGGTGTATTCGCGTCTTTACCTTACGAAACGTGGCACGAAGGCTCAACTAGCAAGTTAAATTTTTAAGAGCACTAAATAGAATACAACGGTCCACATTGATGCTTTGGAATTGCTCAACTCTCTCCATAGAGGAGCTTTTCACGTTTTTGTGCAATTTGAGACATAACTTGGTCTATTCGCGTCTTTACCTTACGAAACGTGGCACGAAGGCTCAACTAGCAAGTTAGACTTTTAAGAGCACTAAATAGAGTACAATGGTCCACATTGATACTTTGCAAATTGCTCAACTCTCTCCATAGAGGAGCTTTTCACGTTTTTGTGCAATTTGAGACATAACTTGGTCTATTCGCGTCTTTACCTTACGAAACGTGGCACAAAGGCTCAACTAGAAAGTTAGACTTCTAAGAACACTAAATAGAGTACAACGGTCCACATTGATGCTTTGGAATTGCTCAACTCTCTCCATAGAGGAGCTTTTCACGTTTTCAAGCAATTTGAGACATAACTTGGTCTATTCGCGTCTTTATCTTACCAAACGTGGCACGACAACTAGCAAGTTAGACTTTTAAGAGCACTAAATAGAGTACAACGGTCCACATTGATGCTTTGGAATTGCTCAACTCTCTCCATAGAGGAGCTTTTCACGTTTTTGTGCAATTTGAGACAAAACTTGGTCTATTCGGGTCTTTACCTTACGAAACGTGGCACGAAGGCTCAACTAGCAAGTTAGACTTTTAAGAGCACTAAATAGAGTACAACGGTCCACATTGATGCTTTGGAATTGCCCAACTCTCTCCATAGAGGAGCTTTTCACGTTTTTGTGCAATTTGAGACCTAACTTGGTCTATTCGCGTCTTTACCTTACGAAACGTGGCACGAAGGCTCAACTAGCAAGTTAGACTTTTAAGAGCACTAAATAGAGTACAACGGTCCACATTGATGCTTTGGAATTGCTCAACTCTCTCCATAGAGGAGCTTTTCACGTTTTTGTGCAATTTGAGACAAAACTTGGTCTATTCGGGTCTTTACCTTACGAAACGTGGCACGAAGGTTCAACTAGCAAGTTAGACTTTTAAGAGCACTAAATAGAGTACAACGGTCCACATTGATGCTTTGGAATTGCTCAACTCTCTCCATAGAGGAGCTTTTCACGTTTTTGTGCAATTTGAGACAAAACTTGGTCTATTCGGGTCTTTACCTTACGAAACGTGGCACGAAGGCTCAACTAGCAAGTTAGACTTTTAAGAGCACTAAATAGAGTACAACGGTCCACATTGATGCTTTGGAATTGCGCAACTCCCTCCATAGAGGAGCTTTTCACGTTTTTGTGCAATTTGAGACATAACTTGGTCTATTCGCGTGTTTACCTTATGAAACGTGGCACGAAGGCTTAACTAGCAAGTTAGACTTTTAAAAGCACTAAATAGAGTACAAAGGTTCACATTGATGCTTTGGAATTGCTCAACTCTCTCCATAGAGGAGCTTTTCACGTTTTTCTGCAATTTCAAACAGAACTTAGTCTATTTGCGTTTTTACCTTACGAAACGTGGCACGAAGGCTCAACTAGCGAGTTAGACTTCTAAGAACACTAAATAGAGTACAACGGTCCACATTGATGCTTTGGAATTGCTCAACTCTCTCCATAGAGGAGCTTTTCACGTTTTTGTGCAATTTGAAACATAACTTGGTCTATTCGCGTCTTTACCTTACGAAACGTGGCACGAAGGCTCAACTAGCAAGTTAAACTTCTAAGAACACTAAATAGAGTACAACGGTCCACATTGACGCTTTGGAATTGCTCAACTCTCTCCATAGAGGAGCTTTTCACGTTTTTGTGCAATTTGAGACATAACTTGGTGTATTCGCGTCTTTACCTTACGAAACGTGGCACGAAGGCTCAACTAGCAAGTTAAACTTTTAAGAGCACTAAATAGAATACAACGGTCCACATTGATGCTTTGGAATTGCTCAACTCTCTCCATAGAGGAGCTTTTCACGTTTTTGTGCAATTTGAGACATAACTTGGTCTATTCGCGTCTTTACCTTACGAAACGTGGCACGAAGGCTCAACTAGCAAGTTAGACTTTTAAGAGCACTAAATAGAGTACAATGGTCCACATTGATACTTTGCAAATTGCTCAACTCTCTCCATAGAGGAGCTTTTCACGTTTTTGTGCAATTTGAGACATAACTTGGTCTATTCGCGTCTTTACCTTACGAAACGTGGCACAAAGGCTCAACTAGCAAGTTAGACTTCTAAGAACACTAAATAGAGTACAACGGTCCACATTGATGCTTTGGAATTGCTCAACTCTCTCCATAGAGGAGCTTTTCACGTTTTCAAGCAATTTGAGACATAACTTGGTCTATTCGCGTCTTTATCTTACCAAACGTGGCACGAAGGCTCAACTAGCAAGTTAGACTTTTAAGAGCACTAAATAGAGTACAACGGTCCACATTGATGCTTTGGAATTGCTCAACTCTCTCCATAGAGGAGCTTTTCACGTTTTTGTGCAATTTGAGACAAAACTTGGTCTATTCGGGTCTTTACCTTACGAAACGTGGCACGAAGGCTCAACTAGCAAGTTAGACTTTTAAGAGCACTAAATAGAGTACAACGGTCCACATTGATGCTTTGGAATTGCTCAACTCTCTCCATAGAGGAGCTTTTCACGTTTTTGTGCAATTTGAGACAAAACTTGGTCTATTCGGGTCTTTACCTTACGAAACGTGGCACGAAGGCTCAACTAGCAAGTTAGACTTTTAAGAGCACTAAATAGAGTACAACGGTCCACATTGATGCTTTGGAATTGCTCAACTCTCTCCATAGAGGAGCTTTTCACTTTTTTGTGCAATTTGAGACAAAACTTGGTCTATTCGGGTCTTTACCTTACGAAACGTGGCACGAAGGCTCAACTAGCAAGTTAGACTTTTAAGAGCACTAAATAGAGTACAACGGTCCACATTGATGCTTTGGAATTGCGCAACTCCCTCCATAGAGGAGCTTTTCACGTTTTTGTGCAATTTGAGACATAACTTGGTCTATTCGCGTGTTTACCTTATGAAACGTGGCACGAAGGCTCAACTAGCAAGTTAGACTTTTAAAAGCACTAAATAGAGTACAAAGGTTCACATTGATGCTTTGGAATTGCTCAACTCTCTCCATAGAGGAGCTTTTCACGTTTTTCTGCAATTTCAAACAGAACTTAGTCTATTTGCGTTTTTACCTTACGAAACGTGGCACGAAGGCTCAACTAGCGAGTTAGACTTCTAAGAACACTAAATAGAGTACAACGGTCCACATTGATGCTTTGGAATTGCTCAACTCTCTCCATAGAGGAGCTTTTCACGTTTTTGTGCAATTTGAAACATAACTTGGTCTATTCGCGTCTTTACCTTACGAAACGTGGCACGAAGGCTCAACTAGCAAGTTAAACTTCTAAGAACACTAAATAGAGTACAACGGTCCACATTGACGCTTTGGAATTGCTCAACTCTCTCCATAGAGGAGCTTTTCACGTTTTTGTGCAATTTGAGACATAACTTGGTGTATTCGCGTCTTTACCTTACGAAACGTGGCACGAAGGCTCAACTAGCAAGTTAAACTTTTAAGAGCACTAAATAGAATACAACGGTCCACATTGATGCTTTGGAATTGCTCAACTCTCTCCATAGAGGAGCTTTTCACGTTTTTGTGCAATTTGAGACATAACTTGGTCTATTCGCGTCTTTACCTTACGAAACGTGGCACGAAGGCTCAACTAGCAAGTTAGACTTTTAAGAGCACTAAATAGAGTACAATGGTCCACATTGATACTTTGCAAATTGCTCAACTCTCTCCATAGAGGAGCTTTTCACGTTTTTGTGCAATTTGAGACATAACTTGGTCTATTCGCGTCTTTACCTTACGAAACGTGGCACAAAGGCTCAACTAGCAAGTTAGACTTCTAAGAACACTAAATAGAGTACAACGGTCCACATTGATGCTTTGGAATTGCTCAACTCTCTCCATAGAGGAGCTTTTCACGTTTTCAAGCAATTTGAGACATAACTTGGTCTATTCGCGTCTTTATCTTACCAAACGTGGCACGAAGGCTCAACTAGCTAGTTAGACTTTTAAGAGCACTAAATAGAGTACAACGGTCCACATTGATGCTTTGGAATTGCTCAACTCTCTCCATAGAGGAGCTTTTCACGTTTTTGTGCAATTTGAGACAAAACTTGGTCTATTCGGGTCTTTACCTTACGAAACGTGGCACGAAGGCTCAACTAGCAAGTTAGACTTTTAAGAGCACTAAATAGAGTACAACGGTCCACATTGATGCTTTGGAATTGCTCAACTCTCTCCATAGAGGAGCTTTTCACGTTTTTGTGCAATTTGAGACATAACTTGGTCTATTCGCGTCTTTACCTTACGAAACGTGGCACGAAGGCTCAACTAGCAAGTTAGACTTTTAAGAGCACTAAATAGAGTACAACGGTCCACATTGATGCTTTGGAATTGCTCAACTCTCTCCATAGAGGAGCTTTTCACGTTTTTGTGCAATTTGAGACATAACTTGGTCTATTCGCGTCTTTACCTTACGAAACGTGGCACAAAGCCTCAACTAGCAAGTTAGACTTTTAAGAGCACTAAATAGAGTACAATGGTCCACATTGATGCTTTGGAATTGCTCAACTCCCTCCATAGAGGAGCTTTTCACGTTTTTGTGCAATTTGAGACATAACTTGGTCTATCCGCGTCTTTACCTTATGAAACGTGGCACGAAGACTCAACTAGCAAGTTAGACTTTTAAGAGCACTAAATAGAGTACAACGGTCCACATTGATGCTTTGCAATTGCTCAACTCTCTCCATAGAGGAGCTTTTCACGTTTTTGTGCAATGTGAGACAAAACTTGGTCTATTCGGGTCTTTACCTTACGAAACGTGGCACGAAGGCTCAACTAGCAAGTTAGACTTTTAAGAGCACTAAATAGAGTACAACGGTCCACATTGATGCTTTGGAATTGCTCAACTCTCTCCATAGAGGAGCTTTTCACGTTTTTGTGCAATTTGAAACATAACTTGGTCTATTCGCGTCTTTACCTTACGAAACGTGGCACGAAGGCTCAACTAGCAAGTTAGACTTTTAAGAGCACTAAATAGAGTAGAACTGTCCACAATGATGCTTTGGAATTGCTCAACTCTCTCCATAGAGGAGCTGTTCACGTTTTTGTGCAATTTGAGACATAACTTGGTCTATTCGCGTCTTTACCTTACGAAACGTGGCACAAAGGCTCAACTAGCAAGTTAGACTTCTAAGAACACTAAATAGAGTACAACGGTCCACATTGATGCTTTGGAATTGCTCAACTCTCTTCATAGAGGAGCTTTTCACGTTTTCAAGCAATTTGAGACATAACTTGGTCTATTCGCGTATTTATCTTACGAAACGTGGCACGAAGGCTCAACTAGCAAGTTAGACCTTTAAGAGCACTAAATAGAGTACAACGGTCCACATTGATGCTTTGGAATTGCTCAACTCTCTCCATAGAGGAGCTTTTCACGTTTTTGTGCAATTTGAGACATAACTTGGTCTATTCGCGTCTTTACCTTACGAAACGTGGCACAAAAGCTCAACTAGCAAGTTAGACTTTTAAGAGCACTAAATAGAGTACAACGGTCCACATTGATGCTTTGGAATTGCTCAACTCTCTCCATAGAGGAGCTTTTCACGTTTTTGTGCAATTTGACACATAACTTGGTCTATTCGCGTCTTTACCTTACGAAACGTGGCACGAAGGCTCAACTAGCAAGTTAGACTTTCAAGAGCACTAAATAGAGTACAACGGTCCACATTGACGCTTTGGAATTGCTCAACTCTCTCCATAGAGGAGCTTTTCACGTTTTTGTGCAATTTGAGACATAACTTGGTGTATTCGCGTCTTTACCTTACGAAACGTGGCACGAAGGCTCAACTAGCAAGTTAAACTTTTAAGAGCACTAAATAGAATACAACGGTCCACATTGATGCTTTGGAATTGCTCAACTCTCTCCATAGAGGAGCTTTTCACGTTTTTGTGCAATTTGAGACATAACTTGGTCTATTCGCGTCTTTACCTTACGAAACGTGGCACGAAGGCTCAACTAGCAAGTTAGACTTTTAAGAGCACTAAATAGAGTACAACGGTCCACATTGATGCTTTGCAAATTGCGCAACTCCCTCCATAGAGGAGCTTTTCACGTTTTTGTGCAATTTGAGACATAACTTGGTCTATTCGCGTCTTTACCTTACGAAACGTGGCACAAAGGCTCAACTAGCAAGTTAGACTTCTAAGAACACTAAATAGAGTACAACGGTTCACATTGATGCTTTGGAATTGCTCAACTCTCTCCATAGAGGAGCTTTTCACGTTTTTCTGCAATTTCAAACAGAACTTGGTCTATTCGCGTCTTTACCTTACGAAACGTGGCACGAAGGCTCAACTAGCAAGTTAGACTTCTAAGAGCACTAAATAGAGTACAACGGTCCACATTGATGCTTTGGAATTGCTCAACTCTCTCCATAGAGGAGCTTTTCACGTTTTTGTGCAATTTGAGACAAAACTTGGTCTATTCGGGTCTTTACCTTACGAAACGTGGCACGAAGGCTCAACTAGCAAGTTAGACTTTTAAGAGCACTAAATAGAGTACAACGGTCCACATTGATGCTTTGGACTTGCTCAACTCTCTCCATAGAGGAGCTTTTGACGTTTTTGTGCAATTTGAGACAAAACTTGGTCTATTCGCGTCTTTACCTTAAGGAACGTGGCACGAAGGCTCAACTGGCAAGTTAGACTTTTAAGAGCACTAACTAGAGTACAACGGCCGATATTGGTGCTTTGGAATTTCTCAACTCTCTCCATAGAGGAGCTTTTCACGTTTTTGTGCAATTTGAGACATAACTTGGTCTATTCGCGTCTTTACCTTACGAAACGTGGCACGAAGGCTCAACTAGCAAGTTAGACTTCTAAGAACACTAAATAGAGTACAACGGTCTACATTGATGCTTCGGAATTGCCCAACTCTCTCCATAGAGGTGCTTTTCATGTTTTTGAGCAATTTGAGACATAACTTGGTCTATTCGAGTCTTTACCTTACGAAACGTGGCACGAAGGCTCAACTAGCAAGTTAGACTTTCAAGAGCACTAAATAGAGTACAACGGTCCACATTGATGCTTTGGAATTGCTCAACTCTCTCCATAGAGGAGCTTTTCACGTTTTTGTGCAATTTGAGACAAAACTTGGTCTATTCGGGTCTTTACCTTACGAAACGTGGCATGAAGGCTCAACTAGTAAGTTAGACTTGTAAGAGCACTAACTAGAGTACAACGGTCCACATTGATGCTTTGGAATTGCTCAACTCTCTCCATAGAGGAGCTTTTCACGTTTTTGTGCAATTTCACACATAACTTGGTCTATTCGCGTCTTTACCTTACGAAACGTGGCGCAAAGGCTCAACTAGCAAGTTAGACTTTTAAGAGCACTAAATAGAGTACAACGGTCCACATTGATGCTTTGGAATTGCGCAACTCCCTCCATAGAGGAGCTTTTAACGTTTTTGTGCAATTTGAGACATAACTTGGTCTATTCGCGTCTTTACCTTATGAAACGTGGCACGAAGGCTAAACTAGCAAGTTAGACTTTTAAAAGCACTAAATAGAGTACAACGGTTCACATTGATGCTTTGGAATTGCTCAACTCTCTCCATAGAGGAGCTTTTCACGTTTTTCTGCAATTTCAAACAGAACTTAGTCTATTTTCGTTTTTACCTTACGAAACGTGGCACGAAGGCTCAACTAGCAAGTTAGACTTCTAAGAACACTAAATAGAGTACAACGGTCCACATTGATGCTTTGGAATTGCTCAACTCTCTCCATAGAGGAGCTTTTCACGTTTTTGTGCAATTTGAAACATAACTTGGTCTATTCGCGTCTTTACCTTACGAAACGTGGCACGAAGGCTCAACTAGCAAGTTAAACTTCTAAGAACACTAAATAGAGTACAACGGTCCACATTGATGCTTTGGAATTGCTCAACTCTCTCCATAGAGGAGCTTTTCACGTTTTTGTGCAATTTGAGACATAACTTGGTGTATTCGCGTCTTTACCTTACGAAACGTGGCACGAAGGCTCAACTAGCAAGTTAAACTTTTAAGAGCACTAAATAGAATACAACGGTCGACATTGATGCTTTGGAATTGCTCAACTCTCTCCATAGAGGAGCTTTTCACATTTTTGTGCAATTTGAGACATAACTTGGCCTATTCGCGTCTTTACCTTACGAAACGTGGCACGAAGGCTCAACTAGCAAGTTAGACTTTTAAGAGCACTAAATAGAGTACAATGGTCCACATTGATACTTTGGAATTGCTCAACTCTCTCCATAGAAGAGCATTTCACGTTTTTGTGCAATTTGAGACATAACTTGGTCTATTCGCGTCTTTACCTTACGAAACGTGGCACAAAGGCTCAACTAGCAAGTTAGACTTCTAAGAACACTAATTAGAGTACAACGGTCCACATTGATGCTTTGGAATAGCTCAACTCTCTCCATAGAGGAGCTTTTCACGTTTTCAAGCAATTTGAGACATAACTTGGTCTATTCGCGTCTTTATCTTACCAAACGTGGCACGAAGGCTCAACTAGCAAGTTAGACTTTTAAGAGCACTAAATAGAGTACAACGGTCCACATTGATGCTTTGGAATTGCTCAACTCTCTCCGTAGAGGAGCTTTTCACGTTTTTGTGCAATTTGAGACAAAACTTGGTCTATTCGGGTCTTTACCTTACGAAACGTGGCACGAAGGCTCAACTAGCAAGTTAGACTTTTAAGAGCACTAAATAGAGTACAACGGTCCACATTGATGCTTTGGAATTGCTCAACTCTCTCCGTAGAGGAGCTTTTCACGTTTTTGTGCAATTTGAGACAAAACTTGGTCTATTCGGGTCTTTACCTTACGAAACGTGGCACGAAGGCTCAACTAGCAAGTTTGACTTTTAAGAGCACTAAATAGAGTAGAACTGTCCACAATGATGCTTTGGAATTGCTCAACTCTCTCCATAGAGGAGCTTTTCACGTTTTTGTGCAATTTGAGACATAACTTGGTCTATTCGCGTCTTTACCTTACGAAACGTTGCACAAAGGCTCAACTAGCAAGTTAGACTTCTAAGAACACTAAATAGAGTACAACGGTCCACATTGATGCTTTGGAATTGCCCAACTCTCTCCATAGAGGTGCTTTTCATGTTTTTGAGCAATTTGAGATATAACTTGGTCTATTCGAGTCTTTACCTTACGAAACGTGGCACGAAGGCTCAACTAGCAAGTTAGACTTTTAAGAGCACTAAATAGAGTACAACGGTCCACATTGATGCTTTGGAATTGCTCAACTCTCTCCATAGAGGAGCTTTTCACGTTTTTGTGCAATTTGAGACAAAACTTGGTCTATTCGGGTCTTTACCTTACGAAACGTGGCATGAAGGCTCAACTAGTAAGTTAGACTTGTAAGAGCACTAACTAGAGTACAACGGTCCACATTGATGCTTTGGAATTGCTCAACTCTCTCCATAGAGGAGCTTTTCACGTTTTCGTGCAATTTCACACATAACTTGGTCTATTCGCGTCTTTACCTTACGAAACGTGGCGCAAAGGCTCTACTAGCAAGTTAGACTTTTAAGAGCAATAAATAGAGTACAACGGTCCACATTGATGCTTTGGAATTGCTCAACTCCCTCCATAGAGGAGCTTTTCACGTTTTTGTGCAATTTGAGACATAACTTGGTCTATTCGCGTCTTTACCTTATGAAACGTGGCACGAAGGCTCAACTAGCAAGTTAGACTTTTAAAAGCACTAAATAGAGTACAACGGTTCACATTGATGCTTTGGAATTGCTCAACTCTCTCCATAGAGGAGCTTTTCACGTTTTTGTGCAATTGGAGACATAACTTGGTGTATTCGCGTCTTTACCTTACGAAACGTGGCACGAAGGCTCAACTAGCAAGTTAGACTTTTAAGAGCACTAAATAGAGTACAACGGTCCACATTGATGCTTTGGACTTGCTCAACTCTCTCCATAGAGGAGCTTTTGACGTTTTCAAGCAATTTCAGACATAACTTGGTCTATTCGCGTCTTTACCTTAAGGAACGTGGCACGAAGGCTCAACTGGCAAGTTAGACTTTTAAGAGCACTAACTAGAGTACAACGGCCGATATTGGTGCTTTGGAATTTCTCAACTCTCTCCATAGAGGAGCTTTTCACGTTTTTGTGCAATTTGAGACATAACTTGGTCTATTCGCGTCTTTACCTTACGAAACGTGGCACGAAGGCTCAACTAGCAAGTTAGACTTCTAAGAACACTAAATAGAGTACAACGGTCTACATTGATGCTTCGGAATTGCCCAACTCTCTCCATAGAGGTGCTTTTCATGTTTTTGAGCAATTTGAGACATAACTTGGTCTATTCGAGTCTTTACCTTACGAAACGTGGCACGAAGGCTCAACTAGCAAGTTAGACTTTCAAGAGCACTAAATAGAGTACAACGGTCCACATTGATGCTTTGGAATTGCTCAACTCTCTCCATAGAGGAGCTTTTCACGTTTTTGTGCAATTTGAGACAAAACTTGGTCTATTCGGGTCTTTACCTTACGAAACGTGGCATGAAGGCTCAACTAGTAAGTTAGACTTGTAAGAGCACTAACTAGAGTACAACGGTCCACATTGATGCTTTGGAATTGCTCAACTCTCTCCATAGAGGAGCTTTTCACGTTTTTGTGCAATTTCACACATAACTTGGTCTATTCGCGTCTTTACCTTACGAAACGTGGCGCAAAGGCTCAACTAGCAAGTTAGACTTTTAAGAGCACTAAATAGAGTACAACGGTCCACATTGATGCTTTGGAATTGCGCAACTCCCTCCATAGAGGAGCTTTTAACGTTTTTGTGCAATTTGAGACATAACTTGGTCTATTCGCGTCTTTACCTTATGAAACGTGGCACGAAGGCTAAACTAGCAAGTTAGACTTTTAAAAGCACTAAATAGAGTACAACGGTTCACATTGATGCTTTGGAATTGCTCAACTCTCTCCATAGAGGAGCTTTTCAC
Source organism: Tripterygium wilfordii (assembly GCF_013401445.1). Lineage (NCBI taxonomy): Eukaryota > Viridiplantae > Streptophyta > Magnoliopsida > Celastrales > Celastraceae > Tripterygium > Tripterygium wilfordii. The sequence continues at coordinate 49,222 of NW_024056232.1, read as the reverse complement.
GTTTTTCTGCAATTTCAAACAGAACTTAGTCTATTTTCGTTTTTACCTTACGAAACGTGGCACGAAGGCTCAACTAGCAAGTTAGACTTCTAAGAACACTAAATAGAGTACAACGGTCCACATTGATGCTTTGGAATTGCTCAACTCTCTCCATAGAGGAGCTTTTCACGTTTTTGTGCAATTTGAAACATAACTTGGTCTATTCGCGTCTTTACCTTACGAAACGTGGCACGAAGGCTCAACTAGCAAGTTAAACTTCTAAGAACACTAAATAGAGTACAACGGTCCACATTGATGCTTTGGAATTGCTCAACTCTCTCCATAGAGGAGCTTTTCACGTTTTTGTGCAATTTGAGACATAACTTGGTGTATTCGCGTCTTTACCTTACGAAACGTGGCACGAAGGCTCAACTAGCAAGTTAAACTTTTAAGAGCACTAAATAGAATACAACGGTCGACATTGATGCTTTGGAATTGCTCAACTCTCTCCATAGAGGAGCTTTTCACATTTTTGTGCAATTTGAGACATAACTTGGCCTATTCGCGTCTTTACCTTACGAAACGTGGCACGAAGGCTCAACTAGCAAGTTAGACTTTTAAGAGCACTAAATAGAGTACAATGGTCCACATTGATACTTTGGAATTGCTCAACTCTCTCCATAGAAGAGCATTTCACGTTTTTGTGCAATTTGAGACATAACTTGGTCTATTCGCGTCTTTACCTTACGAAACGTGGCACAAAGGCTCAACTAGCAAGTTAGACTTCTAAGAACACTAATTAGAGTACAACGGTCCACATTGATGCTTTGGAATTGCTCAACTCTCTCCATAGAGGAGCTTTTCACGTTTTCAAGCAATTTGAGACATAACTTGGTCTATTCGCGTCTTTATCTTACCAAACGTGGCACGAAGGCTCAACTAGCAAGTTAGACTTTTAAGAGCACTAAATAGAGTACAACGGTCCACATTGATGCTTTGGAATTGCTCAACTCTCTCCGTAGAGGAGCTTTTCACGTTTTTGTGCAATTTGAGACAAAACTTGGTCTATTCGGGTCTTTACCTTACGAAACGTGGCACGAAGGCTCAACTAGCAAGTTAGACTTTTAAGAGCACTAAATAGAGTACAACGGTCCACATTGATGCTTTGGAATTGCTCAACTCTCTCCATAGAGGAGCTTTTCACGTTTTTGTGCAATTTGAAACATAACTTGGTCTATTCGCGTCTGTACCTTACGAAACGTGGCACGAAGGCTCAACTAGCAAGTTTGACTTTTAAGAGCACTAAATAGAGTAGAACTGTCCACAATGATGCTTTGGAATTGCTCAACTCTCTCCATAGAGGAGCTTTTCACGTTTTTGTGCAATTTGAGACATAACTTGGTCTATTCGCGTCTTTACCTTACGAAACGTTGCACAAAGGCTCAACTAGCAAGTTAGACTTCTAAGAACACTAAATAGAGTACAACGGTCCACATTGATGCTTTGGAATTGCCCAACTCTCTCCATAGAGGTGCTTTTCATGTTTTTGAGCAATTTGAGATATAACTTGGTCTATTCGAGTCTTTACCTTACGAAACGTGGCACGAAGGCTCAACTAGCAAGTTAGACTTTTAAGAGCACTAAATAGAGTACAACGGTCCACATTGATGCTTTGGAATTGCTCAACTCTCTCCATAGAGGAGCTTTTCACGTTTTTGTGCAATTTGAGACAAAACTTGGTCTATTCGGGTCTTTACCTTACGAAACGTGGCGTGAAGGCTCAACTAGTAAGTTAGACTTGTAAGAGCACTAACTAGAGTACAACGGTCCACATTGATGCTTTGGAATTGCTCAACTCTCTCCATAGAGGAGCTTTTCACGTTTTCGTGCAATTTCACACATAACTTGGTCTATTCGCGTCTTTACCTTACGAAACGTGGCGCAAAGGCTCTACTAGCAAGTTAGACTTTTAAGAGCAATAAATAGAGTACAACGGTCCACATTGATGCTTTGGAATTGCTCAACTCCCTCCATAGAGGAGCTTTTCACGTTTTTGTGCAATTTGAGACATAACTTGGTCTATTCGCGTCTTTACCTTATGAAACGTGGCACGAAGGCTCAACTAGCAAGTTAGACTTTTAAAAGCACTAAATAGAGTACAACGGTTCACATTGATGCTTTGGAATTGCTCAACTCTCTCCATAGAGGAGCTTTTCACGTTTTTGTGCAATTGGAGACATAACTTGGTGTATTCGCGTCTTTACCTTACGAAACGTGGCACGAAGGCTCAACTAGCAAGTTAGACTTTTAAGAGCACTAAATAGAGTACAATGGTCCACATTGATACTTTGGATTTGCTCAACTCTCTCCATAGAGGAGCTTTTCACGTTTTTGTGCAATTTGAGACATAACTTGGTCTATTCGCGTCTTTACCTTACGAAACGTGCCACAAAGGCTCAACTAGCAAGTTAGACTTCTAAGAAAACTAAATAGAGTACAACGGTCCACATTGATGCTTTGGAATTGCTCAACTCTCTCCATAGAGGAGCTTTTCACGTTTTCAAGCAATTTGAGACATAACTTGGTCTATTCGCGTCTTTATCTTACCAAACGTGGCACGAAGGCTCAACTAGCAAGTTAGACTTTTAAGAGCACTAAATAGAGTACAACGGTCCACATTGATGCTTTGGAATTGCTCAACTCTCTCCATAGAGGAGCTTTTCACGTTTTTGTGCAATTTGAGACAAAACTTGGTCTATTCGGGTCTTTACCTTACGAAACGTGGCACGAAGGCTCAACTAGCAAGTTAGACTTTTAAGAGCAATAAATAGAGTACAACGGTCCACATTGATGCTTTGGAATTGCTCAACTCTCTCCATAGAGGAGCTTTTCACGTTTTTGTGCAATTTGAGACAAAACTTGGTCTATTCGGGTCTTTACCTTACGAAACGTGGCATGAAGGCTCAACTAGTAAGTTAGACTTGTAAGAGCACTAACTAGAGTACAACGGTCCACATTGATGCTTTGGAATTACTCAACTCTCTCCATAGAGGAGCTTTTCACGTTTTCGTGCAATTTCACACATAACTTGGTCTATTCGCGTCTTTACCTTACGAAACGTGGCGCAAAGGCTCTACTAGCAAGTTAGACTTTTAAGAGCAATAAATAGAGTACAACGGTCCACATTGATGCTTTGGAATTGCTCAACTCCCTCCATAGAGGAGCTTTTCACGTTTTTGTGCAATTTGAGACATAACTTGGTCTATTCGCGTCTTTACCTTATGAAACGTGGCACGAAGGCTCAACTAGCAAGTTAGACTTTTAAAAGCACTAAATAGAGTACAACGGTTCACATTGATGCTTTGGAATTGCTCAACTCTCTCCATAGAGGAGCTTTTCACGTTTTTGTGCAATTTGAGACATAACTTGGTGTATTCGCGTCTTTACCTTACGAAACGTGGCACGAAGGCTCAACTAGCAAGTTAGACTTTTAAGAGCACTAAATAGAGTACAATGGTCCACATTGATACTTTGGATTTGCTCAACTCTCTCCATAGAGGAGCTTTTCACGTTTTTGTGCAATTTGAGACATAACTTGGTCTATTCGCGTCTTTACCTTACGAAACGTGCCACAAAGGCTCAACTAGCAAGTTAGACTTCTAAGAAAACTAAATAGAGTACAACGGTCCACATTGATGCTTTGGAATTGCTCAACTCTCTCCATAGAGGAGCTTTTCACGTTTTCAAGCAATTTGAGACATAACTTGGTCTATTCGCGTCTTTATCTTACCAAACGTGGCACGAAGGCTCAACTAGCAAGTTAGACTTTTAAGAGCACTAAATAGAGTACAACGGTCCACATTGATGCTTTGGAATTGCTCAACTCTCTCCATAGAGGAGCTTTTCACGTTTTTGTGCAATTTGAGACATAACTTGGTCTATTCGCGTCTTTACCTTACGAAACGTGGCACGAAGGCTCAACTAGCAAGTTAGACTTTTAAGAGCACTAAATAGAGTAGAACTGTCCACAATGATCCTTTGGAATTGCTCAACTCTCTCCATAGAGGAGCTTTTCACGTTTTTGTGCAATTTGAGACATAACTTGGTCTATTCGTGTCTTTACCTTACGAAACGTGGCACAAAGGCTCAACTAGCAAGTTAGACTTCTAAGAGCACTAAATAGAGTACAACGGTCCACATTGATGCTTTGGAATTGCTCAACTCCCGCCATGGAGGAGCTTTTCACGTTTTTGTGCAATTTGAGACAACTTGGTCTATCCGCGTCTTTACCTTATGAAACGTGGCACGAAGGCTCAACTAGCAAGTTAGAATTTTAAGAGCACTAAATAGAGTACAACGGTCCACATTGATGCTTTGGAATTGCTCAACTCTCTCCATAGAGGAGCTTTTCACGTTTTTGTGCAATTTGAGACAAAACTTGGTCTATTCGGGTCTTTACCTTACGAAACGTGGCACGAAGGCTCAACTAGCAAGTTAGACTTTTAAGAGCACTAAATAGAGTACAACGGTCCACATTGATGCTTTGGAATTGCTCAACTCTCTCCATAGAGCAGCTTTTCACGTTTTTGTGCAATTTCAAACATAACTTGGTCTATTCGCGTCTTTACCTTATGAAACGTGGCACAAAGGCTCAACTAGCAAGTTAGACTTTTAAGAGCACTAAATAGAGTACAACGGTCCACATTGATGCTTTGGAATTGCTCAACTCTCTCCATAGAGCAGCTTTTCACGTTTTTGTGCAATTTCAAACATAACTTGGTCTATTCGCGTCTTTACCTTACGAAACGTGGCACGAAGGCTCAACTAGCAAGTTAGACTTTCAAGAGCACTAAATAGAGTACAACGGCCGATATTGGTGCTTTGGAATTGCTAAACTCTCTCCATAGAGGAGCTTTTCACGTTTTTGTGCAATTTGAGACATAACTTGGTCTATTCGCGTCTTTACCTTAAGGAACGTAGCACGAAGGCTCAACTGGCAAGTTAGACTTTTAAGAGCACTAAATAGAGTACAACGGTCCACATTGATGCTTTGGAATTGCTCAACTCTCTCCATAGAGCAGCTTTTCACGTTTTTGTGCAATTTCAAACATAACTTGGTCTATTCGCGTCTTTACCTTATGAAACGTGGCACAAAGGCTCAACTAGCAAGTTAGACTTTTAAGAGCACTAAATAGAGTACAACGGTCCACATTGATGCTTTGGAATTGCTCAACTCTCTCCATAGAGCAGCTTTTCACGTTTTTGTGCAATTTCAAACATAACTTGGTCTATTCGCGTCTTTACCTTACGAAACGTGGCACGAAGGCTCAACTAGCAAGTTAGACTTTCAAGAGCACTAAATAGAGTACAACGGTCCACATTGATGCTTTGGAATTGCTCAACTCTCTCCATAGAGCAGCTTTTCACGTTTTTGTGCAATTTGAGACATAACTTGGTCTATTCGCGTCTTTACCTTACGAAACGTGGCACAAAGGCTCAACTACAAGTTAGACTTCTAAGAACACTAAATAGAGTACAACGGTCCACATTGATGCTTTGGACTTGCTCAACTCTCTCCATAGAGGAGCTTTTCACGTTTTCAAGCAATTTGAGACATAACTTGGTCTATTCGCGTCTTTACCTTACGAAACGTGGCACAAAGGCTCAACTACAAGTTAGACTTCTAAGAACACTAAATAGAGTACAACGGTCCACATTGATGCTTTGGACTTGCTCAACTCTCTCCATAGAGGAGCTTTTCACGTTTTCAAGCAATTTGAGACATAACTTGGTCTATTCGCGTCTTTACCTTACGAAACGTGGCACGAAGGCTCAACTGGCAAGTTAGACTTTTAAGAGCACTAAATAGAGTACAACGGCCGATATTGGTGCTTTGGAATTTCTCAACTCTCTCCATAGAGGAGCTTTTCACGTTTTTGTGCAATTTGAGACATAACTTGGTCTATTCGCGTCTTTACCTTACGAAACGTGGCACGAAGGCTCAACTAGCAAGTTAGACTTCTAAGAACACTAAATAGAGTACAACGGTCTACATTGATGCTTTGGAATTGCCCAACTCTCTCCATAGAGGTGCTTTTCATGTTTTTGAGCAATTTGAGACATAACTTGGTCTATTCGCGTCTTTACCTTATGAAACGTGGCACGAAGGCTCAACTAGCAAGTTAGAATTTTAAGAGCACTAAATAGAGTACAACGGTCCACATTGATGCTTTGGAATTGCTCAACTCTCTCCATAGAGGAGCTTTTCACGTTTTTGTGCAATTTGAGACAAAACTTGGTCTATTCGGGTCTTTACCTTACGAAACGTGGCACGAAGGCTCAACTAGCAAGTTAGACTTTTAAGAGCACTAAATAGAGTACAACGGTCCACATTGATGCTTTGGAATTGCTCAACTCTCTCCATAGAGCAGCTTTTCACGTTTTTGTGCAATTTCAAACATAACTTGGTCTATTCGCGTCTTTACCTTATGAAACGTGGCACAAAGGCTCAACTAGCAAGTTAGACTTTTAAGAGCACTAAATAGAGTACAACGGTCCACATTGATGCTTTGGAATTGCTCAACTCTCTCCATAGAGCAGCTTTTCACGTTTTTGTGCAATTTCAAACATAACTTGGTCTATTCGCGTCTTTACCTTACGAAACGTGGCACGAAGGCTCAACTAGCAAGTTAGACTTTCAAGAGCACTAAATAGAGTACAACGGTCCACATTGATGCTTTGGAATTGCTCAACTCTCTCCATAGAGCAGCTTTTCACGTTTTTGTGCAATTTCAAACATAACTTGGTCTATTCGCGTCTTTACCTTATGAAACGTGGCACAAAGGCTCAACTAGCAAGTTAGACTTTTAAGAGCACTAAATAGAGTACAACGGTCCACATTGATGCTTTGGAATTGCTCAACTCTCTCCATAGAGCAGCTTTTCACGTTTTTGTGCAATTTCAAACATAACTTGGTCTATTCGCGTCTTTACCTTATGAAACGTGGCACAAAGGCTCAACTAGCAAGTTAGACTTTTAAGAGCACTAAATAGAGTACAACGGTCCACATTGATGCTTTGGAATTGCTCAACTCTCTCCATAGAGCAGCTTTTCACGTTTTTGTGCAATTTCAAACATAACTTGGTCTATTCGCGTCTTTACCTTACGAAACGTGGCACGAAGGCTCAACTAGCAAGTTAGACTTTCAAGAGCACTAAATAGAGTACAACGGTCCACATTGATGCTTTGGAATTGCTCAACTCTCTCCATAGAGCAGCTTTTCACGTTTTTGTGCAATTTGAGACATAACTTGGTCTATTCGCGTCTTTACCTTACGAAACGTGGCACAAAGGCTCAACTACAAGTTAGACTTCTAAGAACACTAAATAGAGTACAACGGTCCACATTGATGCTTTGGACTTGCTCAACTCTCTCCATAGAGGAGCTTTTCACGTTTTCAAGCAATTTGAGACATAACTTGGTCTATTCGCGTCTTTACCTTACGAAACGTGGCACAAAGGCTCAACTACAAGTTAGACTTCTAAGAACACTAAATAGAGTACAACGGTCCACATTGATGCTTTGGACTTGCTCAACTCTCTCCATAGAGGAGCTTTTCACGTTTTCAAGCAATTTGAGACATAACTTGGTCTATTCGCGTCTTTACCTTACGAAACGTGGCACGAAGGCTCAACTGGCAAGTTAGACTTTTAAGAGCACTAAATAGAGTACAACGGCCGATATTGGTGCTTTGGAATTTCTCAACTCTCTCCATAGAGGAGCTTTTCACGTTTTTGTGCAATTTGAGACATAACTTGGTCTATTCGCGTCTTTACCTTACGAAACGTGGCACGAAGGCTCAACTAGCAAGTTAGACTTCTAAGAACACTAAATAGAGTACAACGGTCTACATTGATGCTTTGGAATTGCCCAACTCTCTCCATAGAGGTGCTTTTCATGTTTTTGAGCAATTTGAGACATAACTTGGTCTATTCGCGTCTTTACCTTATGAAACGTGGCACGAAGGCTCAACTAGCAAGTTAGAATTTTAAGAGCACTAAATAGAGTACAACGGTCCACATTGATGCTTTGGAATTGCTCAACTCTCTCCATAGAGGAGCTTTTCACGTTTTTGTGCAATTTGAGACAAAACTTGGTCTATTCGGGTCTTTACCTTACGAAACGTGGCACGAAGGCTCAACTAGCAAGTTAGACTTTTAAGAGCACTAAATAGAGTACAACGGTCCACATTGATGCTTTGGAATTGCTCAACTCTCTCCATAGAGCAGCTTTTCACGTTTTTGTGCAATTTCAAACATAACTTGGTCTATTCGCGTCTTTACCTTATGAAACGTGGCACAAAGGCTCAACTAGCAAGTTAGACTTTTAAGAGCACTAAATAGAGTACAACGGTCCACATTGATGCTTTGGAATTGCTCAACTCTCTCCATAGAGCAGCTTTTCACGTTTTTGTGCAATTTCAAACATAACTTGGTCTATTCGCGTCTTTACCTTACGAAACGTGGCACGAAGGCTCAACTAGCAAGTTAGACTTTCAAGAGCACTAAATAGAGTACAACGGTCCACATTGATGCTTTGGAATTGCTCAACTCTCTCCATAGAGCAGCTTTTCACGTTTTTGTGCAATTTCAAACATAACTTGGTCTATTCGCGTCTTTACCTTATGAAACGTGGCACAAAGGCTCAACTAGCAAGTTAGACTTTTAAGAGCACTAAATAGAGTACAACGGTCCACATTGATGCTTTGGAATTGCTCAACTCTCTCCATAGAGCAGCTTTTCACGTTTTTGTGCAATTTCAAACATAACTTGGTCTATTCGCGTCTTTACCTTATGAAACGTGGCACAAAGGCTCAACTAGCAAGTTAGACTTTTAAGAGCACTAAATAGAGTACAACGGTCCACATTGATGCTTTGGAATTGCTCAACTCTCTCCATAGAGCAGCTTTTCACGTTTTTGTGCAATTTCAAACATAACTTGGTCTATTCGCGTCTTTACCTTACGAAACGTGGCACGAAGGCTCAACTAGCAAGTTAGACTTTCAAGAGCACTAAATAGAGTACAACGGTCCACATTGATGCTTTGGAATTGCTCAACTCTCTCCATAGAGCAGCTTTTCACGTTTTTGTGCAATTTCAAACATAACTTGGTCTATTCGCGTCTTTACCTTATGAAACGTGGCACAAAGGCTCAACTAGCAAGTTAGACTTTTAAGAGCACTAAATAGAGTACAACGGTCCACATTGATGCTTTGGAATTGCTCAACTCTCTCCATAGAGCAGCTTTTCACGTTTTTGTGCAATTTCAAACATAACTTGGTCTATTCGCGTCTTTACCTTATGAAACGTGGCACAAAGGCTCAACTAGCAAGTTAGACTTTTAAGAGCACTAAATAGAGTACAACGGTCCACATTGATGCTTTGGAATTGCTCAACTCTCTCCATAGAGTAGCTTTTCACGTTTTTGTGCAATTTCAAACATAACTTGGTCTATTCGCGTCTTTACCTTACGAAACGTGGCACGAAGGCTCAACTAGCAAGTTAGACTTTCAAGAGCACTAAATAGAGTACAACGGCCGATATTGGTGCTTTGGAATTGCTCAACTCTCTCCATAGAGGAGCTTTTCACGTTTTTGTGCAATTTGAGACATAACTTGGTCTATTCGCGTCTTTACCTTACGAAACGTGGCACAAAGGCTCAACTACAAGTTAGACTTCTAAGAACACTAAATAGAGTACAACGGTCCACATTGATGCTTTGGACTTGCTCAACTCTCTCCATAGAGGAGCTTTTCACGTTTTCAAGCAATTTGAGACATAACTTGGTCTATTCGCGTCTTTACCTTACGAAACGTGGCACGAAGGCTCAACTGGCAAGTTAGACTTTTAAGAGCACTAAATAGAGTACAACGGCCGATATTGGTGCTTTGGAATTTCTCAACTCTCTCCATAGAGGAGCTTTTCACGTTTTTGTGCAATTTGAGACATAACTTGGTCTATTCGCGTCTTTACCTTACGAAACGTGGCACGAAGGCTCAACTAGCAAGTTAGACTTCTAAGAACACTAAATAGAGTACAACGGTCTACATTGATGCTTTGGAATTGCCCAACTCTCTCCATAGAGGTGCTTTTCATGTTTTTGAGCAATTTGAGACATAACTTGGTCTATTCGAGTCTTTACCTTACGAAACGTGGCACGAAGGCTCAACTAGCAAGTTAGACTTTTAAGAGCACTAAATAGAGTACAACGGTCCACATTGATGCTTTGGAATTGCTCAACTCTCTCCATAGAGGAGCTTTTCACGTTTTTGTGCAATTTGAGACAAAACTTGGTCTATTCGGGTCTTTACCTTACGAAACGTGGCATGAAGGCTCAACTAGTAAGTTAGACTTGTAAGAGCACTAACTAGAGTACAACGGTCCATGATGTGCCAAATATATACATACATTTGCACATCCTTTACACATAAGTTCATCCCATTTTGAGTTGATTAAGAGTTCATATTGCCTAAGAAAACTATATTTGCATATTGTAGGTGCCAAGGCAAAAAAGGGAGGAAAAGAGTGCAAAATGAAGATTTGGACTCCAGAACCAATTTCCGATCGATCGGACACCATTCCAGATCGATCGGACCTGCCAAAACAGCCTTGAATTCATGGAGACAGAGGCTATTTCCGATCGATCGGAGGTACTATTCACAGCACGCGCAGTTTCGCGAAAAAGTTCCGAATTCACTTGTTTTTAAGCCAAAACGACTCCAACTTGTTTTGAAAACGACATAAGAGTTTGGGGAAGTATAAAAGGGCATAAAATAGGGTTTTGGGGGAGTTCTTGGAGGGTTTTTCATTCTACCACCATTGGAGAGCTTGGAGTCACCATTGAAGCTTGGAGAAGAAGAGGGTCTACAAGGGGGTTTTCTCTCTCCTTTTCTATCCTAGTTTCTATGGTTGATTTCCTTTGTTTAATGATGTATTTTGCTTCCATGAGTGGCTAGATTTCTTACTAGGGTCTTAATGTAACCAAACCTTGAAGATTCAATAAACTTGGTTTCCTTATTTCTTGATTTCTCTCTCTCTATTGATTGTTTATGGGTGTGATTAATGCTTTTGAATGTTTGGCCATCATTCAATTGATTTGCTGCCTAGATTGAGACTGGAAGGAGATATCTAGGGTTTTGTCTCAAGCCATAGATGACATAGGGTGCATGAACCATAGGAATATAGGTTTTTGACTTATGCAATCGCTAAATGATTTCCATAGTTCTTAATGGGTTTTTGATATATTAATCCGATTGTTAGGAATAACAGGGATTTATATTGAAAATACGTTTGATGTATCTAGGAATAGAACATTGAATAGGTTGAGAAATCGATTGTCATTGTAGAGAGAGGAATTAGGGATTAAGGGACCAAGGGAATTGAATTGGATAGGTGAGGTGAAGTTAAGTACCCTAGTGCTTTCCATCCTTGATTTCACACTTGTGTTTGATTTGTCTTTGTTCTTTTTAATTAGTTTAGTTAAAAATCAAAACAAACCGCAAAATCGTTCCCCAATTTGCATAGTTGTTACTAGTTTGACATTGATCTTGATTGCCAACACATCCCTAGTGGAAACGATAATTTACTCATCTCTTTATTACTTGTACGATTTGTGCGCTTGCAATTAAATCCATATCAAGTTTTTGGCGCCGTTGCCGGGGATTGAGGCAATTGTTTTTTGTGTCAAATTAGGTTTTCAATTGTGTTAATTGGTTTTTATTTTTCTGCAGAAATTCTTTCTCTTGTATGAGCTTGGGGAGACGTTCTATTAATCCGGAATTAATTGCTATTGATTTGGAGATTGAAAGGACTCTTCACAATCTTAGACGGGAGCTTACTAATAATCAAATGGAAGGCATGGGAGACAATCAAGGAAGGGGGAATGTTGGTGATCTTGGTGGAGCTTTAAATGTGAATGATGGTAATGGTAATGGTGGAGGTGCTAATGGAAGAAATGGTGGTGAAGTTGTTGAAAACCCTCCTAGGCAATTTGATCCTCGCTCTCTTGAGGATTGTGCTAGGCCTACTTGGGATACAAATCCTTCAAGCATCCGCTATCCTCCTATCAATGCTACTAATTTTGAGATCAAGCCGGCTATCATCAACATTATCTCTAATTCGGTGGTTTTCTATGGTCTTCCTAATGAAGAGCCCAATGTCCATCTTCGCTCTTTCTTGCATGTGTGCACTACTTTTGGGATTAACGGAGCTTCTAAAGATGCTATCTTGTTGAGGTTATTCCCATTTTCTTTGAGGGATAAGGCTAAGGGATGGTTGATGTCCTTGCCTCCCAATTCTATCACCACTTGGGATGAGATGGCGGAACAATTCTTAACGAAATTCTTTCCTCTGGGCAAAGCGGTGCAAATTAGGGTGGATATCATGTCCTTTGCCCAAAAGGATATTGAATCATTTTATGAGGCTTGGGAGCGCTTTAAAGGAATCATTCGAAATTGCCCAAATCATGGTCTTCCGGAATGGGTGGTGTACCAAGCTTTCTATAATGGGTTGTGCATGCATACTAAGGAGACTATTGATGCGGCTGCGGGAGGTTCTTTTATGACCAAAAATCAAGAGGAGGCTCGGGAATTACTTGATAAAGTGGCCAAGACCACTAACTCTTGGTCCTCGGTGAGGGGGAATCCAAAGCAAGGGGGAAGTTGTAGAGATGATGAAGTTATGTCTACCTTGGCTATTATGGCAAAGAAGATTGAGGCATTGACACTAAATCAAGCTCAAGGGGTACATGCTATGCAAAACACACATTCTCATATGTCTTGTGCTTATTGTTGTGGACGTCATCCTACCGGAGAGTGTCTTATTGCTTCTTCATCTAATCCTAGTGAGCAAGTGAATGCCATTGATGGAGGTAATTTCAATCAACCCCGCAATGATCCTTATTCCAACTTCCACAATCCGGGATTTAGGAATCACCCCAACTTCTCTTGGAGCAATACTCAAAATGTGCAAAATCCTCAACATCTAGTGCAGCCCCAAGAGAAGAAGAGGGATATTGATGAGATGTTTTCAAAGCTAGCCGGAGGCCTAGATACACTTACAACTCATACCTCCCAATTTATGACGAGGACGGAGCAATACATGAGTAAAACCGATGCCACTCTACAAGCTCAAGCAACTTTGATGCAAAGCTATGGAACTTCCATCCGGAATCTTGAGATACAAATGGGGCAAATAGCTAACACTTTGTCATATAGAGAAAGAGGTACATTGCCAAGCCAATCGGAGGTGAATCCAAAAGGGAAGGAGAAAGAGCAATGCATGGCAATCACTCTCCGGACTGGTAAGGTGGTTAAAAATGTTTCTGATCTAGATGCCGAAAAGGCGAAAATTTTGCAGGAGGAGGAGAAGTGCAGAAAAAGAGCTGAAAAGTGTCCAGGGGCTATTTCCGATCGATCGGAGGGGGTTCCCGATCGATCGGGCCTCTTTGATGAAACTTCACCCGAGGCTAATTTCGATCGATCGGCGCCCCAACCGATCGATCGACCTATACAAGTGAAAGATGTGCAGCCACGATATGCAATTGAGCCCGATTGGCCCGATAGTTCTCTTCCTGCACCTCCAATCAAACCTTATGTGCCTCCAATTCCATTTCCTCAAAGGTTGAAGAGCATTAAGAAGAATGATGATCAATTTTCTAAATTTTTGGAGGTATTCAAGAAGCTTCAAGTGAACATCCCCTTTGCCGAAGCTTTAGAGCAAATTCCTTGCTATGCCAAGTTTATGAAGGAGATCTTATCCAAGAAGCGGAGATTGAAGGAGCATGAAAACATACAATTAACCGAAGAGTGTAGTGCCATTGTGCAAAGGAAGCTCCCAATTAAGCAAGTTGATCCAGGAAGTTTCACAATCCCGTGTACTATAGGTAACACCTTGATTGAAAGATCTCTATGTGATCTTGGAGCTAGCATCAATTTGATGCCATTGTCGGTTACGAAACGTGGCACGAAGGCTAAACTAGCAAGTTAGACTTCTAAGAACACTAAATAGAGTACAACGGTCCACATTGATGCTTTGGAATTGCTCAACTCTCTCCATAGAGGAGCTTTTCACGTTTTTGTGCAATTTGAAACATCACTTGGTCTATTCGCGTCTTTACCTTACGAAACATGGCACGAAGGCTCAACTAGCAAGTTAAACTTCTAAGAACACTAAATAGAGTACAACGGTCCACATTGATGCTTTGGAATTGCTCAACTCTCTCCATAGAGGAGCTTTTAACGTTTTTGTGCAATTTGAGACATAACTTGGTGTATTCGCGTCTTTACCTTACGAAACGTGGCACGAAGGCTCAACTAGCAAGTTAGACTTTTAAGAGCACTAAATAGAATACAACGGTCCACATTGATGCTTTGGAATTGCTCAACTCTCTCCATAGAGGAGCTTTTCACGTTTTTGTGCAATTTGAGACATAACTTGGTCTATTCGCGTCTTTACCTTACGAAACGTGGCACGAAGGATCAACTAGCAAGTTAGACTTTTAAGAGCACTAAATAGAGTACAATGGTAAACATTGATACTTTGGAATTGCTCAACTCTATCCATAGAGGAGCTTTTCACGTTTTTGTGCAATTTGAGACATAACTTGGTCTATTCGCGTCTTTACCTTACGAAACGTGGCACAAAGGCTCAACTAGCAAGTTAGACTTCTAAGATTACTAAATAGAGTACAACGGTCCACATTGATGCTTTGGAATTGCTCAACTCTCTCCATAGAGGAGCTTTTCACGTTTTCAAGCAATTTGAGACATAACTTGGTCTATTCGCGTCTTTATCTTACGAAACGTGGCACGAAGGCTCAACTAGCAAGTTAGACTTTTAAGAGCACTAAATAGAGTACAACGGTCCACATTGATGCTTTGGAATTGCTCAACTCTCTCCATAGAGGAGCTTTTCACGTTTTTGTGCAATTTGAGACATAACTTGGTCTATTCGCGTCTTTACCTTACGAAACGTGGCACGAAGGCTCAACTAGCAAGTTAGACTTTTAAGAGCACCAAATAGAGTACAACGGTCCACATTGATGCTTTGGAATTGCTCAACTCCCTTCATAGAGGAGCTTTTCACGTTTTTGTGCAATTTGTGACATAACTTGGTCTATTAGCGTCTTTACCTTATGAAACGTGGCACGAAGGCTCAACTAGCAAGTTAGACTTCTAAGAGAACTACATAGAGTACAACGTTCCACATTGATGCTTTGGAACTGCTCAACTCTCTCCATAGAGGAGCTTTTCACGTTTTTGTGCAATTTGAGACATAACTTGGCCTATTCGCGTCTTTACCTTACGAAACGTGGCACGAAGGTTCAACTAGCAAGTTAGACTTTCAAGAGCACTAAATAGAGTACAACGGCCGATATTGGTGCTTTGGAATTGCTCAACTCTCTCCATAGAGGAGTTTTTCACGTTTTTGTGCAATTTGAGACATAATTTGGTCTATTCGCGTCTTTACCTTATGAAACGTGGCACAAAGGCTCAACTAGCAAGTTAGACTTTTAAGAGCACTAAATAGAGTACAACGGTCCACATTGATGCTTTGGAATTGCTCAACTCCCTTCATAGAGGAGCTTTTCACGTTTTTGTGCAATTTGAGACATAACTTGGTCTATCCGCGTCTTTACCTTATGAAACGTGGCACGAAGGCTCAACTAGCAAGTTAGACTTTTAAGAGCACTAAATAGAGTACAACGGTCCACATTGATGCTTTGGAATTGCTCAACTCTCTCCATAGAGGAGCTTTTCACGTTTTTGTGCAATTTGAGACATAATTTGGTCTATTCGCGTCTTTACCTTATGAAACGTGGCACAAAGGCTCAACTAGCAAGTTAGACTTTTAAGAGCACTAAATAGAGTACAACGGTCCACATTGATGCTTTGGAATTGCTCAACTCTCTCCATAGAGCAGCTTTTCACGTTTTTGTGCAATTTCAAACATAACTTGGTCTATTCGCGTCTTTACCTTACGAAACGTGGCGCGAAGGCTTAACTAGCAAGTTAGACTTTCAAGAGCACTAAATAGAGTACAACGGCCGATATTGGTGCTTTGGAATTGCTCAACTCTCTCCATAGAGGAGCTTTTCACGTTTTTGTGCAATTTGAGACATAACTTGGTCTATTCGCGTCTTTACCTTACGAAACGTGGCACAAAGGCTCAACTACAAGTTAGACTTCTAAGAACACTAAATAGAGTACAACGGTCCACATTGATGCTTTGGACTTGCTCAACTCTCTCCATAGAGGAGCTTTTCACGTTTTCAAGCAATTTGAGACATAACTTGGTCTATTCGCGTCTTTACCTTACAAAACGTGGCACGAAGGCTCAACTGGCAAGTTAGACTTTTAAGAGCACTAAATAGAGTACAACGGCCGATATTGGTGCTTTGGAATTTCTCAACTCTCTCCATAGAGGAGCTTTTCACGTTTTTGTGCAATTTGAGACATAACTTGGTCTATTCGCGTCTTTACCTTACGAAATGTGGCACGAAGGCTCAACTAGCAAGTTAGACTTCTAAGAACACTAAATAGAGAACAACGGTCTACATTGATGCTTTGGAATTGCCCAACTCTCTCCATGGAGGTGCTTTTCACGTTTTTGAGCAATTTGAGACATAACTTGGTCTATTCGAGTCTTTACCTTACGAAACGTGGCACGAAGGCTCAACTAGCAAGTTAGACTTTTAAGAGCACTAAATAGAGTACAACGGTCCACATTGATGCTTTGGAATTGCTCAACTCTCTCCATAGAGGACCTTTTCACGTTTTTGTGCAATTTGAGACAAAACTTGGTCTATTCGGGTCTTTACCTTACGAAACGTGGCACGAAGGCTCAACTAGCAAGTTAGACTTTTAAGAGCACTAAATAGAGTACAATGGTCCACATTGATGCTTTGGAATTGCTCAACTCTCTCCATAGAGGAGCTTTTCACGTTTTTGTGCAATTTGAGACATAACTTGGTCTATTCGCGTCTTTACCTTACGAAACGTGGCTCGAAGGCTCAACTAGCAAGTTAGACTTTTAAGAGCACTAAATAGAGTACAACGGTCCACATTGAAGCTTTGGAATTGCTCAACTCTCTCCATAGAAAAGCTTTTCACGTTTTTGTGCAATTTGAGACATAACTTGGTCTATTCGCGTCTTTACCTTACGAAACGTGGCACAAAGGCTCAACTAGCAAGTTAGACTTCTAAGAACACTAAATAGAGTACAACGGTCCACATTGATGCTTTGGAATTGCTCAACTCTCTCCATAGAGGAGCTTTTCACGTTTTCAAGCAATTTGAGACATAACTTGGTGTATTCGCGTCTTTATCTTACGAAACGTGGCACGAAGGCTCAACTAGCAAGTTAGACTTTTAAGAGCACTAAATAGAGTACAACGGTCGACATTGATGCTTTGGAATTGCTCAACTCTCTCCATAGAGGAGCTTTTCACGTTTTTGTGCAATTTGAGACATAACTTGGTCTATTCGTGTCTTTACCTTACGAAACGTGGCACAAAGGCTCAACTAGCAAGTTAGACTTTTAAGAGCACTAAATAGAGTACAACGGTCCACATTGATGCTTTGGAATTGCTCAACTCCCTCCATAGAGGAGCTTTTCACGTTTTTGTGCAATTTGAGACATAACTTGGTCTATTCGCATCTTTACCTTATGAAACGTGGCACGAAGGCTCAACTAGCAAGTTAGACTTTTAAGAGCACTAAATAGAGTACAACGGTCCACATTGATGCTTTGGAATTGCTCAACTCTCTCCATAGAGGAGCTTTTCACATTTTTGTGCAATTTGAGACATAACTTGGTCTATTCGCGTCTTTACCTTATGAAACGTGGCACAAAGGCTCAACTAGCAAGTTAGACTTTTAAGAGCACTAAATAGAGTACAACGGTCCACATTGATGCTTTGGAATTGCTCAACTCTCTCCATAGAGCAGCTTTTCACGTTTTTGTGCAATTTCAAACATAACTTGGTCTATTCGCGTCTTTACCTTACGAAACGTGGCACAAATGCTCAACTAGCAAGTTAGACTTTCAAGAGCACTAAATAGAGTACAACGGCTGATATTGGTGCTTTGGAATTGCTCAACTCTCTCGATAGAGGAGCTTTTCACGTTTTTATGCAATTTGAGACATAACTTGGTCTATTCGCGTCTTTACCTTACGAAACGTGGCACAAAGGCTCAACTACAAGTTAGACTTCTAAGAACACTAAATAGAGTACAACGGTCCACATTGATGCTTTGGACTTGCTCAACTCTCTCCATAGAGGAGCTTTTCACGTTTTCAAGCAATTTGAGACATAACTTGGTGTATTCGCGTCTTTACCTTACGAAACGTGGCACGAATGCTCAACTAGCAGGATAGACTTCTAAGAACACTAAATAGAGTACAACGGTCTACATTGATGCTTTGGAATTGCCCAACTCTCTCCATAGAGGTGCTTTTCATGTTTTTGAGCAATTTCAGACATAACTTGGTCTATTCGCGTCTTTACCTTACGAAACGTGGCACGAAGGCTCAACTAGCAAGTTAGACTTCAAAGAACACTAAATAAAGTACAACGGTCTACATTGATGCTTTGGAATTGCCCAACTCTCTCCATAGAGGTGCTTTTCATGTTTTTGAGCAATTTGAGACATAACTTGGTCTATTCGAGTCTTTACCTTACGAAACGTGGCACGAAGGCTCAACTAGCAAGTTAGACTTTTAAGAGCACTAAATAGAGTACAACGGTCCACATTGATGCTTTGGAATTGCTCAACTCTCTCCATAGAGGAGCTTTTCATGTTTTTGTGCAATTTGAGACAAAACTTGGTCTATTCGGGTCTTTACCTTACGAAAGGTGGCATGAAGGCTCAACTAGTAAGTTAGACTTGTAAGAGCACTAACTAGAGTACAACGGTCCACATTGATGCTTTGGAATTGCTCAACTCTCTCCATAGAGGAGCTTTTCACGTTTTTGTGCAATTTCACACATAACTTGGTCTATTCGCGTCTTTACCTTACGAAACTTGGCGCAAAGGCTCAACTAGCAAGTTAGACTTTTAAGAGCACTAAATAGAATACAACGGTCCACATTGATGCTTTGGAATTGCTCAACTCCCTCCATAGAGGAGCTTTTCACGTTTTTGTGCAATTTGAGACATAACTTGGTCTATTCGCGTCTTTACCTTACGAAACGTGGCACAAAGGCTCAACTACAAGTTAGACTTCTAAGAACACTAAATAGAGTACAACGGTCCACATTGATGCTTTGGACTTGCTCAACTCTCTCCATAGAGGAGCTTTTCATGTTTTTGTGCAATTTGAGACAAAACTTGGTCTATTCGGGTCTTTACCTTACGAAACGTGGCATGAAGGCTCAACTAGTAAGTTAGACTTGTAAGAGCACTAACTAGAGTACAACGGTCCACATTGATGCGTTGGAATTGCTCAACTCTCTCCATAGAGGAGCTTTTCACGTTTTTGTGCAATTTCACACATAACTTGGTCTATTCGCGTCTTTACCTTACGAAACGTGGCGCAAAGGCTCAACTAGCAAGTTAGACTTTTAAGAGCACTAAATAGAGTACAACGGTCCACATTGATGCTTTGGAATTGCTCAACTCCCTCCATAGAGGAGCTTTTCACGTTTTTGTGCAATTTGAGACATAACTTGCTCTATTCGCGTCTTTACCTTACGAAACGTGGCACAAAGGCTCAACTAGCAAGTTAGACTTTTAAGAGCACTAAATAGAGTACAACGGTCCACATTGATGCTTTGGAATTGCTCAACTCCCTCCTTAGAGGAGCTTTTCACGTTTTTGTGCAATTTGAGACATAACTTGGTCTATTCGCGTCTTTACCTTATGAAACGTGGCACGAAGGCTCAACTAGCAAGTTAGACTTTTAAGAGCACTAAATAGAGTACAACGGTCCACATTGATGCTTTGGAATTGCTCAACTCTCTCCATAAAGGAGCTTTTCACGTTTTTGTGCAATTTGAGACATAACTTGGTCTATTCGCGTCTTTACCTTATGAAACGTGGCACAAAGGCTCAACTAGCAAGTTAGACTTTTAAGAGCACTAAATAGAGTACAACGGTCCACATTGAAGCTTTGGAATTGCTCAACTCTCTCCATAGAAAAGCTTTTCACGTTTTTGTGCAATTTGAGACATAACTTGGTCTATTCGCGTCTTTACCTTACGAAACGTGGCTCGAAGGCTCAACTAGCAAGTTAGACTTTTAAGAGCACTAAATAGAGTACAACGGTCCACATTGAAGCTTTGGAATTGCTCAACTCTCTCCATAGAAAAGCTTTTCACGTTTTTGTGCAATTTGAGACATAACTTGGTCTATTCGCGTCTTTACCTTACGAAACGTGGCACAAAGGCTCAACTAGCAAGTTAGACTTCTAAGAACACTAAATAGAGTACAACGGTCCACATTGATGCTTTGGAATTGCTCAACTCTCTCCATAGAGGAGCTTTTCACGTTTTCAAGCAATTTGAGACATAACTTGGTGTATTCGCGTCTTTATCTTACGAAACGTGGCACGAAGGCTCAACTAGCAAGTTAGACTTTTAAGAGCACTAAATAGAGTACAACGGTCGACATTGATGCTTTGGAATTGCTCAACTCTCTCCATAGAGGAGCTTTTCACGTTTTTGTGCAATTTGAGACATAACTTGGTCTATTCGTGTCTTTACCTTACGAAACGTGGCACAAAGGCTCAACTAGCAAGTTAGACTTTTAAGAGCACTAAATAGAGTACAACGGTCCACATTGATGCTTTGGAATTGCTCAACTCCCTCCATAGAGGAGCTTTTCACGTTTTTGTGCAATTTGAGACATAACTTGGTCTATTCGCATCTTTACCTTATGAAACGTGGCACGAAGGCTCAACTAGCAAGTTAGACTTTTAAGAGCACTAAATAGAGTACAACGGTCCACATTGATGCTTTGGAATTGCTCAACTCTCTCCATAGAGGAGCTTTTCACATTTTTGTGCAATTTGAGACATAACTTGGTCTATTCGCGTCTTTACCTTATGAAACGTGGCACAAAGGCTCAACTAGCAAGTTAGACTTTTAAGAGCACTAAATAGAGTACAACGGTCCACATTGATGCTTTGGAATTGCTCAACTCTCTCCATAGAGCAGCTTTTCACGTTTTTGTGCAATTTCAAACATAACTTGGTCTATTCGCGTCTTTACCTTACGAAACGTGGCACAAATGCTCAACTAGCAAGTTAGACTTTCAAGAGCACTAAATAGAGTACAACGGCTGATATTGGTGCTTTGGAATTGCTCAACTCTCTCGATAGAGGAGCTTTTCACGTTTTTATGCAATTTGAGACATAACTTGGTCTATTCGCGTCTTTACCTTACGAAACGTGGCACAAAGGCTCAACTACAAGTTAGACTTCTAAGAACACTAAATAGAGTACAACGGTCCACATTGATGCTTTGGACTTGCTCAACTCTCTCCATAGAGGAGCTTTTCACGTTTTCAAGCAATTTGAGACATAACTTGGTGTATTCGCGTCTTTACCTTACGAAACGTGGCACGAATGCTCAACTAGCAGGATAGACTTCTAAGAACACTAAATAGAGTACAACGGTCTACATTGATGCTTTGGAATTGCCCAACTCTCTCCATAGAGGTGCTTTTCATGTTTTTGAGCAATTTCAGACATAACTTGGTCTATTCGCGTCTTTACCTTACGAAACGTGGCACGAAGGCTCAACTAGCAAGTTAGACTTCAAAGAACACTAAATAAAGTACAACGGTCTACATTGATGCTTTGGAATTGCCCAACTCTCTCCATAGAGGTGCTTTTCATGTTTTTGAGCAATTTGAGACATAACTTGGTCTATTCGAGTCTTTACCTTACGAAACGTGGCACGAAGGCTCAACTAGCAAGTTAGACTTTTAAGAGCACTAAATAGAGTACAACGGTCCACATTGATGCTTTGGAATTGCTCAACTCTCTCCATAGAGGAGCTTTTCATGTTTTTGTGCAATTTGAGACAAAACTTGGTCTATTCGGGTCTTTACCTTACGAAAGGTGGCATGAAGGCTCAACTAGTAAGTTAGACTTGTAAGAGCACTAACTAGAGTACAACGGTCCACATTGATGCTTTGGAATTGCTCAACTCTCTCCATAGAGGAGCTTTTCACGTTTTTGTGCAATTTCACACATAACTTGGTCTATTCGCGTCTTTACCTTACGAAACTTGGCGCAAAGGCTCAACTAGCAAGTTAGACTTTTAAGAGCACTAAATAGAATACAACGGTCCACATTGATGCTTTGGAATTGCTCAACTCCCTCCATAGAGGAGCTTTTCACGTTTTTGTGCAATTTGAGACATAACTTGGTCTATTCGCGTCTTTACCTTACGAAACGTGGCACAAAGGCTCAACTACAAGTTAGACTTCTAAGAACACTAAATAGAGTACAACGGTCCACATTGATGCTTTGGACTTGCTCAACTCTCTCCATAGAGGAGCTTTTCATGTTTTTGTGCAATTTGAGACAAAACTTGGTCTATTCGGGTCTTTACCTTACGAAACGTGGCATGAAGGCTCAACTAGTAAGTTAGACTTGTAAGAGCACTAACTAGAGTACAACGGTCCACATTGATGCGTTGGAATTGCTCAACTCTCTCCATAGAGGAGCTTTTCACGTTTTTGTGCAATTTCACACATAACTTGGTCTATTCGCGTCTTTACCTTACGAAACGTGGCGCAAAGGCTCAACTAGCAAGTTAGACTTTTAAGAGCACTAAATAGAGTATAACGGTCCACATTGATGCTTTGGAATTGCTCAACTCCCTCCATAGAGGAGCTTTTCACGTTTTTGTGCAATTTGAGACATAACTTGCTCTATTCGCGTCTTTACCTTACGAAACGTGGCACAAAGGCTCAACTAGCAAGTTAGACTTTTAAGAGCACTAAATAGAGTACAACGGTCCACATTGATGCTTTGGAATTGCTCAACTCCCTCCTTAGAGGAGCTTTTCACGTTTTTGTGCAATTTGAGACATAACTTGGTCTATTCGCGTCTTTACCTTATGAAACGTGGCACGAAGGCTCAACTAGCAAGTTAGACTTTTAAGAGCACTAAATAGAGTACAACGGTCCACATTGATGCTTTGGAATTGCTCAACTCTCTCCATAAAGGAGCTTTTCACGTTTTTGTGCAATTTGAGACATAACTTGGTCTATTCGCGTCTTTACCTTATGAAACGTGGCACAAAGGCTCAACTAGCAAGTTAGACTTTTAAGAGCACTAAATAGAGTACAACGGTCCACATTGATGCTTTGGAATTGCTCAACTCTCTCCATAGAGCAGCTTTTCACGTTTTTGTGCAATTTCAAACATAACTTGGTCTATTCGAGTCTTTACCTTACGAAACGTGGCACGAAGGCTCAACTAGCAAGTTAGACTTTTAAGAGCACTAAATAGAGTACGACGGTCCACATTGATACTTTGGAATTGCTCAACTCTCTCCATAGAGGAGCTTTTCAAGTTTTTATGCAATTTGAGACATAACTTGGTCTATTCGCGTCTTTACCTTACGAAACGTGGCACAAAGGCTCAACTAGCAAGTTAGACTTCTAAGAACACTAAATAGAGTACAACGCTCCACATTGATGCCTTGGAATTGCTCAACTCTCCCCATAGAGGAGCTTTTCACGTTTTCAAGCAATTTGAGACAGAACTTGGTCTATTCGCGTCTTTATCTTACGAAACGTGGCACGAAGGCTCAACTAGCAACTTAGACTTTTAAGAGCACTAAATAGAGTACAACGGTCCACATTGATGCTTTGGAATTGCTCAACTCTCTCCATAGAGGAGCTTTTCACGTTTTTGTGCAATTTGAGACATAACTTGGTCTATTCGCGTCTTTACCTTACGAAACGTGGCACAAAGGCTCAACTAGCAAGTTAGACTTCTAAGAACACTAAATAGAGTACAACGGTCCACATTGATGCCTTGGAATTGCTCAACTCTCTCCATAGAGGAGCTTTTCACGTTTTCAAGCAATTTGAGACATAACTTGGTCTATTCGCGTCTTTATCTTACGAAACGTGGCACGAAGGCTCAACTAGCAAGTTAGACTTTTAAGAGCACTAAATAGAGTACAACGGTCCACATTGATGCTTTGGAATTGCTCAACTCTCTCCATAGAGGAGCTTTTCACGTTTTTGTGCAATTTGAGACATAACTTGGCCTATTCGCGTCTTTACCTTACGAAACGTGGCACAAAGGCTCAACTAGCAAGTTAGACGTTTAGGAGCACTAAATAGAGTACAACGGTCCACATTGATGCTTTGGAATTGCTCAACTCCCTCCATAGAGGAGCTTTTCACGTTTTTGTGCAATTTGAGACATAACTTGGTCTATTCGCATCTTTACCTTATGAAACGTGGCACGAAGGCTCAACTAGCAAGTTAGACTTTTAAGAGCACTACATAGAGTACAACAGTCCACATTGATGCTTTGGAACTGCTCAACTCTCTCCATAGAGGAGCTTTTCACGTTTTTTTGCAATTTGAGACATAACTTGGCCTATTCGCGTCTTTTTCTTATGAAACGTGGCACGAAGGCTCAACTAGCAAGTTAGACTTTTAAGAGCACTAAATAGAGTACAACGGTCCACATTGATGCCTTGGAATTGCTCAACTCTCTCCATAGAGCAGCTTTTCACGTTTTTGTGCAATTTCAAACATAACTTGGTCTATTCGCGTCTTTACCTTACGAAATGTGGCACGAAGGCTCAACTTGCAAGTTAGACTTTCAAGAGCACTAAATAGAGTACAACGGCCGATATTGGTGCTTTGGAATTGCTCAACTCTCTCCATAGAGGAGCTTTTCACGTTTTTGTGCAATTTGAGACATAACTTGGTCTATTCGCGTCTTTACCTTACGAAACGTGGCACAAAGGCTCAACTACAAGTTAGACTTCTAAGAACACTAAATAGAGTACAATGGTCCACATTGATGCTTTGGACTTGCTCAACTCTCTCCATAGAGGAGCTTTTCACGTTTCCAAGCAATTTGAGACATAACTTGGTCTATTCGCGTCTTTACCTTACGAAACGTGGCACGAAGGCTCAACTAGCAAGTTAGACTTTTAAGAGCACTAAATAGAGTACAACGGCCGATATTGGTGCTTTGGAATTTCTCAACTCTCTCCATACAGGAGCTTTTCACGTTTTTGTGCAATTTGAGACATAATTTGGTCTATTCGCGTCTTTACCTTACGAAACGTGGCACGAAGGCTCAACTAACAAGTTAGACTTCTAAGAACACTAAATAGAGTGCAACGGTCTACATTGATGCTTTGGAATTGCCCAACTCTCTCCATAGAGGAGCTTTTCACGTTTTTGTGCAATTTGAGACATAACTTGGTCTATTCGCGTCTTTACCTTATGAAACGTGGCACGAAGGCTCAACTAGCAAGTTAGACTTTTAAGAGCACTACATACAGTACAACAGTCCACATTGATGCTTTGGAACTGCTCAACTCTCTCCATAGAGGAGCTTTTCACGTTTTTTTGCAATTTGAGACATAACTTGGTCTATTCGCGTCTTTACCTTACGAAACGTGGCACAAAGGCTCAACTAGCAAGTTAGACTTCTAAGAACACTAAATAGAGTACAACGCTCCACATTGATGCCTTGGAATTGCTCAACTCTCTCCATAGAGGAGCTTTTCACGTTTTCAAGCAATTTGAGACATAACTTGGTCTATTCACGTCTTTATCTTACGAAACGTGGCACAAAGGCTCAACTAGCAAGTTAGACTTCTAAGAACACTAAATAGAGTACAACGCTCCACATTGATGCCTTGGAATTGCTCAACTCTCTCCATAGAGGAGCTTTTCACGTTTTCAAGCAATTTGAGACATAACTTGGTCTATTCACGTCTTTATCTTACGAAACGTGGCACGAAGGCTCAACTAGCAAGTTAGACTTTTAAGAGCACTAAATAGAGTACGACGGTCCACATTGATACTTTGGAATTGCTCAACTCTCTCCATAGAGGAGCTTTTCACGTTTTTGTGCAATTTGAGACATAACTTGGTCTATTCGCGTCTTTACCTTACGAAACGTGGCACAAAGGCTCAACTAGCAAGTTAGACTTCTAAGAACACTAAATAGAGTACAACGCTCCACATTGATGCCTTGGAATTGCTCAACTCTCTCCATAGAGGAGCTTTTCACGTTTTCAAGCAATTTGAGACATAACTTGGTCTATTCACGTCTTTATCTTACGAAACGTGGCACGAAGGCTCAACTAGCAAGTTAGACTTTTAAGAGCACTAAATAGAGTACAACGGTCCACATTGATGCCTTGGAATTGCTCAACTCTCTCCATAGAGCAGCTTTTCACGTTTTTGTGCAATTTCAAACATAACTTGGTCTATTCGCGTCTTTACCTTACGAAACGTGGCACGAAGGCTCAACTAGCAAGTTAGACTTTCAAGAGCACTAAATAGAGTACAACGGCTGATATTGGTGCTTTGGAATTGCTCAACTCTCTCGATAGAGGAGCTTTTCACGTTTTTATGCAATTTGAGACATAACTTGGTCTATTCGCGTCTTTACCTTACGAAACGTGGCACAAAGGCTCAACTACAAGTTAGACTTCTAAGAACACTAAATAGAGTACAACGGTCCACATTGATGCTTTGGACTTGCTCAACTCTCTCCATAGAGGAGCTTTTCACGTTTTCAAGCAATTTGAGACATAACTTGGTCTATTCGCGTCTTTACCTTACGAAACGTGGCACGAAGGCTCAACTGGCAAGTTAGACTTTTAAGAGCACTAAATAGAGTACAACGGCCGATATTGTGCTTTGGAATTGCTCAACTCTCTCCATAGAGGAGCTTTTCACGTTTTTGTGCAATTTGAGACATAACTTGGTCTATTCGCGTCTTTACCTTACGAAACGTGGCACGAAGGCTCAACTAGCAAGTTAGACTTCTAAGAACACTAAATAGAGTACAACGGTCTACATTGATGCTTTGGAATTGCCCAACTCTCTCCATAGAGGTGCTTTTCATGTTTTTGAGCAATTTGAGACATAACTTGGTCTATTCGAGTCTTTACCTTACGAAACGTGGCACGAAGGCTCAACTAGCAAGTTAGACTTTTAAGAGCACTAAATAGAGTACGACGGTCCACATTGATACTTTGGAATTGCTCAACTCTCTCCATAGAGGAGCTTTTCACGTTTTTGTGCAATTTGAGACATAACTTGGTCTATTCGCGTCTTTACCTTACGAAACGTGGCACAAAGGCTCAACTAGCAAGTTAGACTTCTAAGAACACTAAATAGAGTACAACGCTCCACATTGATGCCTTGGAATTGCTCAACTCTCTCCATAGAGGAGCTTTTCACGTTTTCAAGCAATTTGAGACATAACTTGGTCTATTCACGTCTTTATCTTACGAAACGTGGCACGAAGGCTCAACTAGCAAGTTAGACTTTTAAGAGCACTAAATAGAGTACAACGGTCCACATTGATGCTTTGGAATTGCTCAACTCTCTCCATAGAGGAGCTTTTCACGTTTTTGTGCAATTTGAGACATAACTTGGTCTATTCGCGTCTTTACCTTACGAAACGTGGCACAAAGGCTCAACTAGCAAGTTAGGCTTCTAAGAACACTAAATAGAGTACAACGGTCCACATTGATGCCTTGGAATTGCTCAACTCTCTCCATAGAGGAGCTTTTCACGTTTTCAAGCAATTTGAGACATAACTTGGTCTATTCGCGTCTTTATCTTACGAAACGTGGCACGAAGGCTCAACTAGCAAGTTAGACTTTTAGGAGCACTAAATAGAGTACAACGGTCCACATTGATGCTTTGGAATTGCTCAACTCTCTCCATAGAGGAGCTTTTCACGTTTTTGTGCAATTTGAGACATAACTTGGCCTATTCGCGTCTTTACCTTACGAAACGTGGCACAAAGGATCAACTAGCAAGTTAGACGTTTAGGAGCACTAAATAGAGTACAACGGTCCACATTGATGCTTTGGAATTGCTCAACTCCCTCCATAGAGGAGCTTTTCACGTTTTTGTGCAATTTGAGACATAACTTGGTCTATTCGCATCTTTACCTTATGAAACGTGGCACGATGGCTCAACTAGCAAGTTAGACTTTTAAGAGCACTACATAGAGTACAACAGTCCACATTGATGCTTTGGAACTGCTCAACTCTCTCCATAGAGGAGCTTTTCACGTTTTTTTGCAATTTGAGACATAACATGGCCTATTCGCGTCTTTTTCTTATGAAACGTGGCACGAAGGCTCAACTAGCAAGTTAGACTTTTAAGAGCACTAAATAGAGTACAACGGTCCACATTGATGCCTTGGAATTGCTCAACTCTCTCCATAGAGGAGCTTTTCACGTTTTTGTGCAATTTCAAACATAACTTGGTCTATTCGCGTCTTTACCTTACGAAATGTGGCACGAAGGCTCAACTTGCAAGTTAGACTTTCAAGAGCACTAAATAGAGTACAACGGCCGATATTGGTGCTTTGGAATTGCTCAACTCTCTCCATAGAGGAGCTTTTCACGTTTTTGTGCAATTTGAGACATAACTTGGTCTATTCGCGTCTTTACCTTACGAAACGTGGCACAAAGGCTCAACTACAAGTTAGACTTCTAAGAACACTAAATAGAGTACAACGGTCCACATTGATGCTTTGGACTTGCTCAACTCTCTCCATAGAGGAGCTTTTCACGTTTCCAAGCAATTTGAGACATAACTTGGTCTATTCGCGTCTTTACCTTACGAAACGTGGCACGAAGGCTCAACTAGCAAGTTAGACTTTTAAGAGCACTAAATAGAGTACAACGGCCGATATTGGTGCTTTGGAATTTCTCAACTCTCTCCATACAGGAGCTTTTCACGTTTTTGTGCAATTTGAGACATAATTTGGTCTATTCGCGTCTTTACCTTACGAAACGTGGCACGAAGGCTCAACTAACAAGTTAGACTTCTAAGAACACTAAATAGAGTGCAACGGTCTACATTGATGCTTTGGAATTGCCCAACTCTCTCCAAAGAGGAGCTTTTCACGTTTTTGAGCAATTTGAGACATAACTTGGTCTATTCGAGTCTTTACCTTACGAAACGTGGCACAAAAACTCAACTACAAGTTAGACTTCTAAGAACACTAAATAGAGTACAACGGTCCACATTGATGCTTTGGAATTGCTCAACTCTCTCCATAGAGGAGCTTTTCACGTTTTTGTGCAATTTGAGACATAACTTGGTCTATTCGCGTCTTTACCTTACGAAACGTGGCACGAAGGCTCAACTAGAAGGTTAGACTTTTAAGAGCACTAAATAGAGTACAACGGTCCACATTGATGCTTTGGAATTGCTCAACTCCCTCCATAGAGGAGCTTTTCACGTTTTTGGGCAATTCGAGACATAACTTGGTCTATTCGCGTCTTTACCTTACGAAACGTGGCACAAAGGCTCAACTAGCAAGTTAGACTTTTAACAGCACTAAATAGAGTACAACGGTCCACATTGATGCTTTGGAATTGCTCAACTCCCTCCATAGAGGAGCTTTTCACGTTTTTGGGCAATTCGAGACATAACTTGGTCTATTCGCGTCTTTACCTTACGAAACGTGGCACGAAGGCTCAACTAGCAAGTTAGACTTTTAAAAGCACCAAATAGAGTACAACGGTCCACATTGATGCTTTGGAATTGCTCAACTCTCTCCATAGAGGAGCTTTTCACGTTTTTGTGCAATTTCAAACAGAACTTAGTCTATTCGCGTCTTTACCTTACGAAACGTGGCACGAAGGCTCAACTAGCAAGTTAGAGTTCTAAGAACACTAAATAGAGTACAACGGTCCACATTGATGCTTTGGAATTGCTCAACTCTCTCCATAGAGGAGCTTTTCACGTTTTTGTGCAATTTGAGACATAACTTGGTCTATTCGCGTCTTTACCTTACGAAACGTGGCACGAAGGCTCAACTAGCAAGTTAAACTTCTAAGAACACTAAATAGAGTACAACGGTCCACATTGATGCTTTGGAATTGCTCAACTCTCTCCATAGAGCAGCTTTTCACGTTTTTGTGCAATTTCAAACATAACTTGGTCTATTCGCGTCTGTACCTTACGAAACGTGGCACGAAGGCTCAACTAGCAAGTTAGACTTTCAAGAGCACTAAATAGAGTACAGCGGCCGATATTGGTGCTTTGAAATTGCTCAACTCTCTCCATAGAGGAGCTTTTCACGTTTTTGTGCAATTTGAGACGTAACTTGGTCTATTCGCGTCTTTACCTTACGAAACGTGGCACAAAAACTCAACTACAAGTTAGACTTCTAAGAACACTAAATAGAGTACAACGGTCCACATTGATGCTTTGGAATTGCTCAACTCTCTCCATAGAGGAGCTTTTCACGTTTTTGTGCAATTTGAGACATAACTTGGTCTATTCGCGTCTTTACCTTACGAAACGTGGCACGAAGGCTCAACTAGCAAGTTAGACTTTAAATAGCACTAAATAGAGTACAACGGTCCACATTGATGCTTTGGAATTGCTCAACTCTCTCCATAGAGCAGCTTTTCACGTTTTTGTACAATTTCAAACATAACTTGGTCTATTCGCGTCTTTACCTTACGAAACGTGGCACGAAGGCTCAACTACAAGTTAGACTTCTAAGAACACTAAATAGAGTACAACGGTCCACATTGATGCTTTGGACTTGCTCAACTCTCTCCATAGAGGAGCTTTTCACGTTTTTGTGCAATTTGAGACATAACTTGGTCTATTCGTCTCTTTACCTTACGAAACATGGCACGAAGGCTCAACTGGCAAGTTAGACTTTTAAGAGCACTAAATAGAGTACAACGGTCCACATTGATGCTTTGGAATTGCTCAACTCTCTCCAAAGAGGAGCTTTTCTCGTTTTTGTGCAATTTCAAACAGAACTTCGTCTATTCACGTCTTTACCTTACGAAACGTGGCACGAAGGCTCAACTAGCAAGTTAGACTTCTAAGAACACTAAATAGAGTACAACGGTCCACATTAATGCTTTGGAATTGCTCAACTCTCTACATAGAGGAGCTTTTCACCTTTTTGTGCAATTTGAGACATAACTTGGTCTATTCGCGTCTTTACCTTACGAAACGTGGCACGAAGGCTCAACTAGCAAGTTAAACTTCTAAGAACACTAAATAGAGTACAACGGTCCACATTGATGCTTTGGAATTGCACAACTCTCTCCATAGGGGAGCTTCTCACGTTTTTGTGCAATTTGAGACATAACTTGGTCTATTCGCGTCTTTACCTTACGAAACGTGGCACGAAGGCTCAACTAGCAAGTTAGACTTTGAAGAGCATTAAATAGAGTACAACGGTCCACATTGATGCTTTGGAATTGCTCAACTCTCTCCATAGAGGAGCTTTTCACGTTTTTGTGCAATTTCACACATAACTTGGTCTATTCGCGTCTTTACCTTACGAAACGTGGCGCAAAGGCTCAACTAGCAAGTTAGACTTTTAAGAGCAGTAAATAGAGTACAACGGTCCACATTGATGCTTTGGAATTGCTCAACTCCCTCCACAGAGGAGCTTTTCACGTTTTTGTGCAATTTGAGACATAACTTGGTCTATTCGCGTCTTTACCTTACGAAACATGGCACGAAGGCTCAACTAGCAAGTTAGACTTTTAAAAGCACTAAATAGAGTACAACGGTCCACATTGATGCTTTGGAATTGCTCAACTCTCTCCATGGAGGAGCTTTTCACGTTTTTGTGCAATTTGAGACATAAGTTGGTCTATTCGCGTCTTTACCTTACGAAACGTGGCACGAAGGCTCAACTAGCAAGTTAGACTTTTAAGAGCACTAAATAGAGTACAACGGTCCACATTGATGCTTTGGAATTGCTCAACTCTCTCCAAAGAGGAGCTTTTCACGTTTTTGTGCAATTTGAGACATAACTTGGTCTATTCGCGTCTTTACCTTACGAAACATGGCACGAAGGCTCAACTAGCAAGTTAGACTTTTAAGAGCAGTAAATAGAGTACAACGGTCCACATTGATGGTTTGGAATTGCTCAACTCTCTCCAAAGAGGAGCTTTTCACGTTTTTGTGCAATTTGAGACATAACTTGGTCTATTCGCGTCTTTACCTTACGAAACGTGGCACGAAGGCTCAAATAGCAAGTTAGACTTCTAAGAACACTAAATAGAGTACAACGGTCCACATTGATGCTTTGGAATTGCTCAACTCTCTCCATAGAGGAGCTTTTCACGTTTTTGTGCAATTTCACACATAACTTGGTCTATTCGCGTCTTTACCTTACGAAACGTCGCACGAAGGCTCAACTAGCAAGTTAGACTTTCAAGAGCACTAAATAGAGTACAGCGGCCGATATTGGTGCTTTGGAATTGCTCAACTCTCTCCATAGAGGAGCTTTTCACGTTTTTGTGCAATTTGAGACATAACTTGGTCTATTCGCGTCTTTACCTTACGAAACGTGGCACCAAAACTCAACTACAAGTTAGACTTCTAAGAACACTAAATAGAGTACAACGGTCCACATTGATGCTTTGGACTTGCTCAACTCTCTCCATAGAGGAGCTTTTCACGTTTTTGTGCAATTTGAGACATAACTTGGTCTATTCGCCTCTTTACCTTACGAAACATGGCACGAAGGCTCAACTGGCAAGTTAGACTTTTAAGAGCACTAAATAGAGTACAACGGTCCACATTGATGCTTTGGAATTGCTCAACTCTCTCCAAAGAGGAGCTTTTCTCGTTTTTGTGCAATTTCAAACAGAACTTCGTCTATTCGCGTCTTTACCTTACGAAACGTGGCACGAAGGCTCAACTAGCAAGTTAGACTTCTAAGAACACTAAATAGAGTACAACGGTCCACATTAATGCTTTGGAATTGCTCAACTCTCTACACAGAGGAGCTTTTCACCTTTTTGTGCAATTTGAGACATAACTTGGTCTATTCGCGTCTTTACCTTACGAAACGTGGCACGAAGGCTCAACTAGCAAGTTAGACTTTGAAGAGCATTAAATAGAGTACAACAGTCCACATTGATGCTTTGCAATTGCTCAACTCTCTCCATAGAGGAGCTTTTCAGGTTTTTGTGCAATTTCACACATAACTTGGTCTATTCGCGTCTTTACCTTACGAAACGTGGCACGAAGGCTCAACTAGCAAGTTAGACTTTTAAGAGCACTAAATAGAGTACAATGGTCCACATTGATGCTTTGGAATTGCTCAACTCTCTCCATAGAGCAGCTTTTCACGTTTTTGTGCAATTTCAAACATAACTTGGTCTATTCGCGTCTTTACCTTACGAAACGTGGCACGAAGGCTCAACTAGCAAGTTAGACTTTCAAGAGCACTAAATAGAGTACAACGGCCGATATTGGTGCTTTGGAATTGCTCAACTCTCTCCATAGAGGAGCTTTTCACATTTTTGTGAAATTTGAGACATAACTTGGTCTATTCGCGTCTTTACCTTACGAAACGTGGCACAAAGGCTCAACTACAAGTTAGACTTCTAAGAACACTAAATAGAGTACAACGGTCCACATTGATGCTTTGGACTTGCTCAACTCTCTCCATAGAGGAGCTTTTCACGTTTTCAAGCAATTTGAGACATAACTTGGTCTATTCGCCTCTTTACCTTACAAAACGTGGCACGAAGGCTCAACTGGCAAGTTAGACTTTTAAGAGCACTAAATAGAGTACAACGGTCCACATTGATGCTTTGGAATTGCTCAACTCTCTCCAAAGAGGAGCTTTTCTCGTTTTTGTGCAATTTCAAACAGAACTTGGTCTATTCGCGTCTTTACCTTACGAAACGTGGCGCGAAGGCTCAACTAGCAAGTTAGACTTCTAAGAAAACTAAATAGAGTACAACGGTCCACATTGATGCTTTGGAATTGCTCAACTCTCTCCATAGAGGAGCTTTTCACGTTTTTGTGCAATTTCACACATAACTTGGTCTATTCGCGTCTTTACCTTACGAAACGTGGCGGAAAGGCTCAACTAGCAAGTTAGACTTTTAAGAGCACTAAATAGAGTACAACGGTCCACATTGATGCTTTAGAATTGCTCAACTCCCTCCATAGAGGAGCTTTTCACGTTTTTGTGCAATTTGAGACATAACTTGGTCTATTCGCGTCTTTACCTTACGAAACGTGACACGAAGGCTCAACTAGCAAGTTAGACTTTTAAAAGCACTAAATAGAGTACAACGGTCCACATTGATGCTTTGGAATTGCTCAACTCTCTCCATAGAGGAGCTTTTCACGTTTTTGTGCAATTTGAGACATAACTTGGTCTATTCGCGTCTTTACCTTACGAAACATGGCACGAAGGCTCAACTAGCAAGTTAGACTTTTAAGAGCACTAAATAGAGTACAACGGTCCACATTGATGCTTTGGAATTGCTCAACTCTCTCCATAGAGGAGCTTTTCACGTTTTCAAGCAATTTGAGACATAACTTGGTCTATTCGCGTCTTTATCTTACGAAACGTGGCACGAAGGCTCAACTAGCAAGTTAGACTTTTAAGAGCACTAAATAGAGTACAAAGGTCCACATTGATGCTTTGGAATTGCTCAACTCTCTCCATAGAGGAGCTTTTCACGTTTTTGTGCAATTTGAGACATAACTTGGTCTATTCGCATCTTTACCTTACGAAACGTGGCACAAAGGCTCAACTAGCAAGTTAGACTTTTAAGAGCACTAAATAGAGTACAACGGTCCACATTGATGCTTTGGAATTGCTCAACTCCCTCCATAGAGGAGCTTTTCACGTTTTTGTGCAATTTGAGACATAACTTGGTCTATTCGCGTCTTTACCCTACGAAACGTGGCACGAAGGCTCAACTAGCAAGTTAGACTTTTAAGAGCACTAAATAGAGTACAACGGTCCACATTGAT
Organism: Tripterygium wilfordii; assembly: GCF_013401445.1. Classification (NCBI taxonomy): domain Eukaryota; kingdom Viridiplantae; phylum Streptophyta; class Magnoliopsida; order Celastrales; family Celastraceae; genus Tripterygium; species Tripterygium wilfordii. The sequence continues at coordinate 14,214 of NW_024056232.1, read as the reverse complement.
GCTTTGGAATTGCTCAACTCTCTCCATGGAGCAGCTTTTCACGTTTTTGTGCAATTTCAAACATAACTTGGTCTATTCGCGTCTTTACCTTACGAAACGTGGCACGAAGGCTCAACTAGCAAGTTAGACTTTCAAGAGCACTAAATAGAGTACAACGCCCGATATTGGTGCTTTGGAATTGCTCAACTCTCTCCATAGAGGAGCTTTTCACGTTTTTGTGCAATTTGAGACATAACTTGGTCTATTCGCGTCTTTACCTTACGAAACGTGGCACAAAGGCTCAACTACAAGTTAGACTTTTAAGAACACTAAATAGAGTACAACGGTCCACATTGATGCTTTGGACTTGCTCAACTCTCTCCATAGAGGAGCTTTTCACGTTTTCAAGCAATTTGAGACATAACTTGGTCTATTCGCCTCTTTACCTTACAAAACGTGGCACGAAGGCTCAACTGGCAAGTTAGACTGTTAAGAGCACTAAATAGAGTACAACGGTCCACATTGATGCTTTGGAATTGCTCAACTCTCTCTAAAGAGGGGCTTTTCTCGTTTTTGTGCAATTTCAAACAGAACTTGGTCTATTCGCGTCTTTACCTTACGAAACGTGGCACGAAGGCTCAACTAGCAAGTTAGACTTCTAAGAACACTAAATAGAGTACAACGGTCCACATTGATGCTTTGCAATTGCTCAACTCTCTACATAGAGGAGCTTTTCACCTTTTTGTGCAATTTGAGACATAACTTGGTCTATTCGCGTCTTTACCTTACGAAACGTGGCACGAAGGCTCAACTAGCAAGTTAAACTTCTAAGAACACTAAATAGAGTACAACGGTCCACATTGATGCTTTGGAATTGCTCAACTCTCTCCATAGGGGAGCTTGTCACGTTTTTGTGCAATTTGAGACATAACTTGGTCTATTCGTGTCTTTACCTTACGAAACGTGGCACGAAGGCTCAACTAGAAAGTTAGACTTTGAAGAGCATTAAATAGAGTACAACGGTCCACATTGATGCTTTGGAATTGCTCAACTCTCTCCATAGAGGAGCTTTTCACGTTTTTGTGCAATTTCACACATAACTTGGTCTATTCGCGTCTTTACCTTACGAAACGTGGCGGAAAGGCACAACTAGCAAGTTAGACTTTTAAGAGCACTAAATAGAGTACAACGGTCCACATTGATGCTTTGGAATTGCTCAACTCCCTCCATAGAGGAGCTTTTCACGTTTTTGTGCAATTTGAGACATAACTTGGTCTATTCGCGTCTTTACCTTAAGAAACGTGACACGAAGGCTCAACTAGCAAGTTAGACTTTTAAAAGCACTAAATAGAGTAAAACGGTCCACATTGATGCTTTGGAATTGCTCAACTCTCTCCATAGAGGAGCTTTTCACGTTTTTGTGCAATTTGAGACATAACTTGGTCTATTCGCGTCTTTACGTTACGAAACATGGCACGAAGGCTCAACTAGCAAGTTAGACTTTTAAGAGCACTAAATAGAGTACAACGGTCCACATTGATGCTTTAGAATTGCTCAACTCCCTCCATAGAGGAGCTTTTCACGTTTTTGTGCAATTTGAGACATAACTTGGTCTATTCGCGTCTTTACCTTACGAAACGTGACACGAAGGCTCAACTAGCAAGTTAGACTTTTAAAAGCACTAAATAGAGTACAACGGTCCACATTGATGCTTTGGAATTGCTCAACTCTCTCCATAGAGGAGCTTTTCACGTTTTTGTGCAATTTGAGACATAACTTGGTCTATTCGCGTCTTTACCTTACGAAACATGGCACGAAGGCTCAACTAGCAAGTTAGACTTTTAAGAGCACTAAATAGAGTACAACGGTCCACATTGATGCTTTGGAATTGCTCAACTCTCTCCATAGAGGAGCTTTTCACGTTTTCAAGCAATTTGAGACATAACTTGGTCTATTCGCGTCTTTATCTTACGAAACGTGGCACGAAGGCTCAACTAGCAAGTTAGACTTCTAAGAAAACTAAATAGAGTACAACGGTCCACATTGATGCTTTGGAATTGCTCAACTCTCTCCATAGAGGAGCTTTTCACGTTTTTGTGCAATTTCACACATAACTTGGTCTATTCGCGTCTTTACCTTACGAAACGTGGCGGAAAGGCTCAACTAGCAAGTTAGACTTTTAAGAGCACTAAATAGAGTACAACGGTCCACATTGATGCTTTAGAATTGCTCAACTCCCTCCATAGAGGAGCTTTTCACGTTTTTGTGCAATTTGAGACATAACTTGGTCTATTTCGCGTCTTTACCTTACGAAACGTGACACGAAGGCTCAACTAGCAAGTTAGACTTTTAAAGCACTAAATAGAGTACAACGGTCCACATTGATGCTTTGGAATTGCTCAACTCTCTCCATAGAGGAGCTTTTCACGTTTTTGTGCAATTTGAGACATAACTTGGTCTATTCGCGTCTTTACCTTACGAAACATGGCACGAAGGCTCAACTAGCAAGTTAGACTTTAAGAGCACTAAATAGAGTACAACGGTCCACATTGATGCTTTGGAATTGCTCAACTCTCTCCATAGAGGAGCTTTTCACGTTTTCAAGCAATTTGAGACATAACTTGGTCTATTCGCGTCTTTATCTTACGAAACGTGGCACGAAGGCTCAACTAGCAAGTTAGACTTTTAAGAGCACTAAATAGAGTACAAAGGTCCACATTGATGCTTTGGAATTGCTCAACTCTCTCCATAGAGGAGCTTTTCACGTTTTTGTGCAATTTGAGACATAACTTGGTCTATTCGCATCTTTACCTTACGAAACGTGGCACAAAGGCTCAACTAGCAAGTTAGACTTTTAAGAGCACTAAATAGAGTACAACGGTCCACATTGATGCTTTGGAATTGCTCAACTCTCCTCCGTAGAGGAGCTTTTCACGTTTTTGTGCAATTTGAGACATAACTTGGTCTATTCGCGTCTTTACCCTACGAAACGTGGCACGAAGGCTCAACTAGCAAGTTAGACTTTTAAGAGCAGCTAAATAGAGTACAACGGTCCACATTGATGCTTTGGAATTGCTCAACTCTCTCCAATGGAGGCAGCTTTTCACGTTTTTGTGCAATTTGCAAACATAACTTGGTCTATTCGCGTCTTTACCTTACGAAACGTGGCACGAAGGCTCAACTAGCAAGTTAGACTTTCAAGAGCACTAAATAGAGTACAACGCCCGATATTGGTGCTTTGGAATTGCTCAACTCTCTCCATAGAGGAGCTTTTCCACGTTTTTGTGCAATTTGAGACATAACCTTGGTCTATTCGCGTCTTTACCTTACGAAACGTGGCACAAAGGCTCAACTACAAGTTAGACTTCTAAGAACACTAAATAGAGTACAACGGTCCACATTGATGCTTTGGACTTGCTCAACTCTCTCCATAGAGGAGCTTTTCACGTTTTCAAACAATTTGAGACATAGCTTGGTCTATTCGCCTCTTTACCTTACAAAACGTGGCACGAAGGCTCAACTGGCAAGTTAGACTTTTAAGAGCACTAAATAGAGTACAACGGTCCACATTGATGCTTTGGAATTGCTCAACTCTCTCTAAAGAGGGGCTTTTCTCGTTTTTGTGCAATTTCAAACAGAACTTGGTCTATTCGCGTCTTTACCTTACGAAACGTGGCACGAAGGCTCAACTAGCAAGTTAGACTTCTAAGAACACTAAATAGAGTACAACGGTCCACATTGATGCTTTGCAATTGCACAACTCTCTACATAGAGGAGCTTTTCACCTTTTTGTGCAATTTGAGACATAACTTGGTCTATTCGCGTCTTTACCTTACGAAACGTGGCACGAAGGCTCAAACTAGGCAAGTTAAACTTCTAAAGAACACTAAATAGAGTACAACGGTCCACATTGATGCTTTGGAATTGCTCAACTCTTCTCCATAGGGGAGAGCTTGTCACGTTTTTGTGCAATTTGAGACATAACTTGGTCTATTCGTGTCTTTACCTTACGAAACGTGGGCTACGAAAGGGCTCAACTAGAAAGTTAGACTTTGAAGAGCATTAAATAGAGTACAACGGTCCACATTGATGCTTTGGAATTGCTCAACTCTCTCCATAGAGGAGCTTTTCACGTTTTTTGTGCAATTTCACACATAACTTGGTCTATTCGCGTCTTTACCTTACGAAACGTGGCGGAAAGGCACAACTAGCAAGTTAGACTTTTAAGAGCACTAAATAGAGTACAACGGTCCACATTGATGCTTTGGAATTGCTCAACTCCCTCCATAGAGGAGCTTTTCACGTTTTTGTGCAATTTGAGACATAACTTGGTCTATTCGCGTCTTTACCTTACGAAACGTGACACGAAGGCTCAACTAGCAAGTTAGACTTTAAAAGCACTAAATAGAGTACAACGGTCCACATTGATGCTTTGGAATTGCTCAACTCTCTCCATAGAGGAGCTTTTCACGTTTTTGTGCAATTTGAGACATAACTTGGTCTATTCGCGTCTTTACGTTACGAAACATGGCACGAAGGCTCAACTAGCAAGTTAGACTTTTAAGAGCACTAAATAGAGTACAACGGTCCACATTGATGCTTTGGAATTGCTCAACTCTCTCCATAGAGGAGCTTTTCACGTTTTTGTGCAATTTGAGACATAACTTGGTCTATTCGCATCTTTACCTTACGAAACGTGGCACAAAGGCTCAACTAGCAAGTTAGACTTTTAAGAGCACTAAATAGAGTACAACGGTCCACATTGATGCTTTGGAATTGCTCAACTCCCTCCATAGAGGAGCTTTTCACGTTTTTGTGCAATTTGAGACATAACTTGGTCTCTTCGCGTCTTTACCTTATGAAACGTGGGACGAATGCTCAACTAGTAAATTAGACTTTTAAGAGCACTAAATAGAGTACAACGGTCCACATTGATGCTTTGGAATTGCTCAACTCTCTCCATAGAGGAGCTTTTCACGTTTTTGTGCAATTTTAGACATAACTTGGTCTATTCGCGTCTTTACCCTACGAAACGTGGCACGAAGGCTCAACTGGCAAGTTAGACTTTTAAGAGCACTAAATAGAGTACAACGGTCCACATTGATGCTTTGGAATTGCTCAACTCTCTCCATGGAGCAGCTTTTCACGTTTTTGTGCAATTTCAAACATAACTTGGTCTATTCGCGTCTTTACCTTACGAAACGTGGCACGAAGGCTCAACTAGCAAGTTAGACTTCAAGAGCACTAAATAGAGTACAACGCCCGATATTGGTGCTTTGGAATTGCTCAACTCCTCTCCATAGAGGAGCTTTTCACGTTTTTGTGCAATTTGAGACATAACTTGGTCTATTCGCGTCTTTACCTTACGAAACGTGGCACAAAGGCTCAACTACAAGTTAGACTTCTAAGAACACTAAATAGAGTACAAACGGTCCACATTGATGCTTTGGACTTGCTCAACTCTCTCCATAGAGGAGCTTTTCACGTTTTCAAGCAATTTGAGACATAACTTGGTCTATTCGCCTCTTTACCTTACAAAACGTGGCACGAAGGCTCAACTGGAAAGTTAGACTTTTAAGAGCACTAAATAGAGTACAACGGTCCACATTGATGCTTTGGAATTGCTCAACTCTCTCCAAAGAGGAGCTTTCTCGTTTTTGTGCAATTTCAAACAGAACTTGGTCTATTCGCGTCTTTACCTTACGAAACGTGGCACGAAAGCTTCAACTAGAAAGTTAGACTTCTAAGAACACTAAATAGAGTACAACGGTCCACATTGACGCTTTTGCAATGCTCAACTCTCTACATAGATGAGCTTTTTCACCTTTTTGTGCAATTTGAGACATAACTTGGTCTATTCGCGTCTTTACCTTACGAAACGTGGCACGAAGGCCTCAACTAGCAAGTTAAACTTCTAAGAACACTAAATAGAGTACAAAGGTCCACATTGATGCTTTGGAATTGCTCAAACTCTCTCCATAGGGGAGCTTGTCACGTTTTTGTGCAATTTGAGACATAACTTGGTCTATTCGCGTCTTTACCTTACGAAACGTTGGCACGAAGGCTCAACTAGCAAGTTCAGACTTTGAAGAGCATTAAATAGAGTACAAACGGTCCACATTGATGCTTTGGAATTGCTCAACTCTCTCCATAGAGGAGCTTTTCACGTTTTTGTGCAATTTCACATATAACTTGGTCTATTCGCAGCTTTACCTTACGAAACGTGGCGGAAAGGCTCAACTAGCAAGTTAGACTTTTAAGAGCACTAAATAGAGTACAACGGTCCACATTGATGCTTTGGAATTGCTCAACTCCCTCCATAGAGGTGCTTTTCACGTTTTTGTGCAATTTGAGACATAACTTGGTCTATTCGCGTCTTTACCTTACGAAACGTGACACGAAGGCTCAACTAGCAAGTCAGACTTTTAAAAGCACTAAATAGAGTACAACGGTCCACATTGATGCTTTGGAATTGCTCAACTCTCTCCATAGAGGAGCTTTTCATGTTTTTGTGCAATTTGAGACATAACTTGGTCTATTCGCGCCTTTACCTTACGAAACATGGCACGAAGGCTCAACTAGCAAGTCAGACTTTTAAAAGCACTAAATAGAGTACAACGGTCCACATTGATGCTTTGGAATTGCTCAACTCTCTCCATAGAGGAGCTTTTCACGTTTTTGTGCAATTTGAGACATAACTTGGTCTATTCGCGCCTTTACCTTACGAAACATGGCACGAAGGCTCAACTAGCAAGTTAGACTTTTAAGAGCACTAAATAGAGTACAACGGTCCACATTGATGCTTTGGAATTGCTCAACTCTCTCCAAAGAGGAGCTTTTCACGTTTTTGTGCAATTTGAGACATAACCTTGGTCTATTCGCGCCTTTACCTTACGAAACATGTGGCACGAAGGCTCAACTAGCAAGTTAGACTTTTAAGAGCACTAAATAGAGTACAACGGTCCACATTGATGCTTTGGAATTGCTCAACTCTCTCCATAGAGGAGCTTTTCACGTTTTTGTGCAATTTCACACATAAACTTGGTCTATTCGCGTCTTTACTTACGAAACGTGGCGCAAGGCTCAACTAGCAAGTTAGACTTTTTAAGAGCACTAAAAGAGTACAACGGTCCACATTGAAGCTTTGAATTGCTCAAACTCCCTCCATAGAGGAGCTTTTCACGTTTTTTTTGCAATTTGAGACATAACTTGGTCTATTCGCGTCTTTACCTTGCGAAACGTGACACGAAGGCTCAACTAGCAAGTTAGACTTTTAAAAGCACTAAATAGAGTACAACGGTCCACATTGATGCTTTGGAATTGCTCAAACTCTCTCCATAGAGGAGCTTTTCACGTTTTTTTGTGCAATTTCACACATAACTTGGTCTATTCACGTCTTTACCTTACGAAACGTGGCGGAAAGGCTCAACTAGCAAGTTAGACTTTTAAGAGCACTAAATAGAGTACAACGGTCCACATTGATGCTTTGGAATTGCTCAACTCCCTCCATAGATGAGCTTTTCCCGTTTTTGTGCAATTTGAGACATAACTTGGTCTATTCGCGTCTTTACCTACGAAACGTGACACGAAGGCTCAACTAGCAAGTTAGACTTTTAAAAGCACTAAATAGAGTACAACCGGTCCTCATTGATGCTTTGGAATTGCTCAACTCTCTCCATAGAGGACGCTTTTCACGTTTTTGTGCAATTTGAGACATAACTTGGTCTATTCGCGTCTTTACCTTACGAAACGTGGCACGAAGGCTCAACTAGCAAGTTAGACTTTTAAGAGCACTAAATAGAGTACAACGGTCCACATTGATGCTTTGGAATTGCTCAACTCTCTCCATAGAGGAGCTTTTCACGTTTTTGTGCAATTTGAGACATAACTTGGTCTATTCGCGTCTTTACCTTACGAAACGTGGCACGAAGGCTCAACTAGCAAGTTAGACTTTTAAGAGCACTAAATAGAGTACAACGGTCCACATTGATGCTTTGGAATTGCTCAACTCTCTCCATAGAGGAGCTTTTCACGTTTTTGTGCAATTTGAGACATAACTTGGTCTATTCGCGTCTTTACCTTACGAAACGTGGCACGAAGGCTCAACTAGCAAGTTAGACTTTTAAGAGCACTAAATAGAGTACAACGGTCCACATTGATGCTTTGGAATTGCTCAACTCTCTCCATAGAGGAGCTTTTCACGTTTTTGTGCAATTTGAGACATAACTTGGTCTATTCGCGTCTTTACCTTACGAAACGTGGCACGAAGGCTCAACTAGCAAGTTAGACTTTTAAGAGCACTAAATAGAGTACAACGGTCCACATTGATGCTTTGGAATTGCTCAACTCTCTCCATAGAGGAGCTTTTCACGTTTTTGTGCAATTTGAGACATAACTTGGTCTATTCGCGTCTTTACCTTACGAAACGTGGCACGAAGGCTCAACTAGCAAGTTAGACTTTTAAGAGCACTAAATAGAGTACAACGGTCCACATTGATGCTTTGGAATTGCTCAACTCTCTCCATAGAGGAGCTTTTCACGTTTTTGTGCAATTTGAGACATAACTTGGTCTATTCGCGTCTTTACCTTACGAAACGTGGCACGAAGGCTCAACTAGCAAGTTAGACTTTTAAGAGCACTAAATAGAGTACAACGGTCCACATTGTGCTTTGGAATTGCTCAACTCTCTCCATAGAGGAGCTTTTCACGTTTTTGTGCAATTTGAGACATAACTTGGTCTATTCGCGTCTTTACCTTACGAAACGTGGCACGAAGGCTCAACTAGCAAGTTAGACTTTTAAGAGCACTAAATAGAGTACAACGGTCCACATTGATGCTTTGGAATTGCTCAACTCTCTCCATAGAGGAGCTTTTCACGTTTTTGCAATTTGAGACATAACTTGGTCTATTCGCTCTTTACCTTACGAAACGTGGCACGAAGGCTCAACTAGCAAGTTAGACTTTTAAGAGCACTAAATAGAGTACAACGGTCCACATTGATGCTTTGGAATTGCTCAACTCTCTCCATAGAGGAGCTTTTCACGTTTTTGTGCAATTTGAGACATAACTTGGTCTATTCGCGTCTTTACCTTACGAAACGTGGCACGAAGGCTCAACTAGCAAGTTAGACTTTTAAGAGCACTAAATAGAGTACAACGGTCCACATTGATGCTTTGGAATTGCTCAACTCTCTCCATAGAGGAGCTTTTCACGTTTTTGTGCAATTTGAGACATAACTTGGTCTATTCGCGTCTTTACCTTACGAAACGTGGCACGAAGGCTCAACTAGCAAGTTAGACTTTAAGAGCACTAAATAGAGTACAACGGTCCACATTGATGCTTTGGAATTGCTCAACTCTCTCCATAGAGGAGCTTTTCACGTTTTTGTGCAATTTGAGACATAACTTGGTCTATTCGCGTCTTTACCTTACGAAACGTGGCACGAAGGCTCAACTAGCAAGTTAGACTTTAAGAGCACTAAATAGAGTACAACGGTCCACATTGATGCTTTGGAATTGCTCAACTCTCTCCATAGAGGAGCTTTTCACGTTTTTGTGCAATTTGAGACATAACTTGGTCTATTCGCGTCTTTACCTTACGAAACGTGGCACGAAGGCTCAACTAGCAAGTTAGACTTTTAAGAGCACTAAATAGAGTACAACGGTCCACATTGATGCTTTGGAATTGCTCAACTCTCTCCATAGAGGAGCTTTTCACGTTTTTGTGCAATTTGAGACATAACTTGGTCTATTCGCGTCTTTACCTTACGAAACGTGGCACGAAGGCTCAACTAGCAAGTTAGACTTTTAAGAGCACTAAATAGAGTACAACGGTCCACATTGATGCTTTGGAATTGCTCAACTCTCTCCATAGAGGAGCTTTTCACGTTTTTGTGCAATTTGAGACATAACTTGGTCTATTCGCGTCTTTACTTACGAAACGTGGCACGAAGGCTCAACTAGCAAGTTAGACTTTTAAGAGCACTAAATAGAGTACAACGGTCCACATTGATGCTTTGGAATTGCTCAACTCTCTCCATAGAGGAGCTTTTCACGTTTTTGTGCAATTTGAGACATAACTTGGTCTATTCGCGTCTTTACCTTACGAAACGTGGCACGAAGGCTCAACTAGCAAGTTAGACTTTTAAGAGCACTAAATAGAGTACAACGGTCCACATTGATGCTTTGGAATTGCTCAACCTCTCCATAGAGGAGCTTTTCACGTTTTTGTGCAATTTGAGACATAACTTGGTCTATTCGTCTTTACCTTACGAAACGTGGCACGAAGGCTCAACTAGCAAGTTAGACTTTTAAGAGCACTAAATAGAGTACAACGGTCCACATTGATGCTTTGGAATTGCTCAACTCTCTCCATAGAGGAGCTTTTCACGTTTTTGTGCAATTTGAGACATAACTTGGTCTATTCGCGTCTTTACCTTACGAAACGTGGCACGAAGGCTCAACTAGCAAGTTAGACTTTTAAGAGCACTAAATAGAGTACAACGGTCCACATTGATGCTTTGGAATTGCTCAACTCTCTCCATAGAGGAGCTTTTCACGTTTTTGTGCAATTTGAGACATAACTTGGTCTATTCGCGTCTTTACCTTACGAAACGTGGCACGAAGGCTCAACTAGCAAGTTAGACTTTTAAGAGCACTAAATAGAGTACAACGGTCCACATTGATGCTTTGGAATTGCTCAACTCTCTCCATAGAGGAGCTTTTCACGTTTTTGTGCAATTTGAGACATAACTTGGTCTATTCGCGTCTTTACCTTACGAAACGTGGCACGAAGGCTCAACTAGCAAGTTAGACTTTTAAGAGCACTAAATAGAGTACAACGGTCCACATTGATGCTTTGGAATTGCTCAACTCTCTCCATAGAGGAGCTTTTCACGTTTTTGTGCAATTTGAGACATAACTTGGTCTATTCGCGTCTTTACCTTACGAAACGTGGCACGAAGGCTCAACTAGCAAGTTAGACTTTTAAGAGCACTAAATAGAGTACAACGGTCCACATTGATGCTTTGGAATTGCTCAACTCTCTCCATAGAGGAGCTTTTCACGTTTTTGCAATTTGAGACATAACTTGGTCTATTCGCGTCTTTACCTTACGAAACGTGGCACGAAGGCTCAACTAGCAAGTTAGACTTTTAAGAGCACTAAATAGAGTACAACGGTCCACATTGATGCTTTGGAATTGCTCAACTCTCTCCATAGAGGAGCTTTTCACGTTTTTGTGCAATTTGAGACATAACTTGGTCTATTCGCGTCTTTACCTTACGAAACGTGGCACGAAGGCTCAACTAGCAAGTTAGATTTTAAGAGCACTAAATAGAGTACAACGGTCCACATTGATGCTTTGGAATTGCTCAACTCTCTCCATAGAGGAGCTTTTCACGTTTTTGTGCAATTTGAGACATAACTTGGTCTATTCGCGTCTTTACCTTACGAAACGTGGCACGAAGGCTCAACTAGCAAGTTAGACTTTAAGAGCACTAAATAGAGTACAACGGTCCACATTGATGCTTTGGAATTGCTCAACTCTCTCCATAGAGGAGCTTTTCACGTTTTTGTGCAATTTGAGACATAACTTGGTCTATTCGCGTCTTTACCTTACGAAACATGGCACGAAGGCTCAACTAGCAAGTTAGACTTTTAAGAGCACTAAATAGAGTACAACGGTCCACATTGATGCTTTGGAATTGCTCAACTCTCTCCATAGAGGAGCTTTTCACGTTTTCAAGCAATTTGAGACATAACTTGGTCTATTCGCTGTTGAATATATGTTTGAGTGATTACAACGGCATGTTTTGATTGAACTTTAATCTATTGACTGTATTGAGAAACCTAGGTGCATATGCCTACTTGATTAGTTTAGGAATTCAAGACTTATATTAAACTAGTTCAATTGTGCTTATTTGATGATTTGATTATTGAACTAACGTGGACTAATTGCAAGAAACCCTAAAAGGGTTTACATAGCATGTTTTGAGTATGATTTGTGTGTAGGGTGACCAAAACGTAAATTGGTCCTAATGTCATCCTTGTCCAACATTAGTGAAGGCTTAATCAGTGTCAAACATGATTAAGAAAGTAAATTTCATGGTCAACATAAGTCAAGTGTTGCCAAAGATGTCTTGGAGCTTAATTGGGATCAATTGAAGTAAAATTAACTTCCTAGTCAAAGTCAGAATCGACGGACGTGACGTGGCAGCTGACATGGCATTAATGACATGGCATTGATGACATGGCAAAGAAGACAAGTTAACCATAGTTACATCTTAACTAGAAGACTTGGAGCCAAAAAGAGAAGAGAAGGAAAAGTTAATTTGAAAGGAGGAGACAAGAGGTACAACAAGTCTTATGACAAGTTTTTATCTTCACATGTGTGGGAAGCTTTATTTCAAAACCATTTCTCTTTCCCACCAAGACACTCCCACATCCAATGGATCATATTCTCTCTACATCAAAATCACATTTTAATCCAATGGCCAAAGATTCTAAGCTTTATTCTTATCTCTCCTACTTTACATCCTACGGCCAAAATTGAATCTTCATTTGATCCAAAGGCCATCATTTATTCCACCTAAGAGACAAACTTTTCTCAAGTCAATTGTTGTATCTTTCAAGATGCCTCTAAAGTCTATATCCATCCAAAAGCCATGATTTATTCCACCTAAGAGAACAAACTTTTCTCAAGTCAATTGTTGTATCTGTTCAAGATGCCTCCAAAGTCTATATCCATCCAAAAGCCATTATTTCTTCCTACCAAAAAGACTTGTTGTAATCATTTTCACACTTCTCTAAGCCTTCTAACGTCTATAATGATCCAAGGGTCCATATCTTTCATATCAATCCAATGGCCCTCATTTCATGAGCTTACACTCCACAATTTTCTATATAAAACTAACTCTTTGTCTATGGTGCATATACTTGGCCGAAAATTACACTCTCTCTCTCTAGTGTTCTTCATCTTCTAAGCTTTTCATTCTTTCACTCATTCATTCCTTGATTACATACTTGATTTTGAAGAGAGATCATACACACTAGCCAAGTAAAGCTTTATTGTTACTCTGGAGCCTTTCTTACTTGATTCTTATCATTTCCTCAAGAGCCATTTTCTTACTTGAACAATCTGATTTCCAGAACATAAATTGAGCCTAAACACTTCCATATCTAGCTACTAAAGAGCCAGCCTTTGAGCCTAAACTTATCTCATACCCGGTTATTCTTAGAGCCATTTTTGAGCTTGTATTTTGTTGATTAAGTTAGTGTGGTGAGCTACAAACCACACGGTGTGTAGAGTTTGGTGTGGTGAGCTATAAACCACACGGTGTGTAAAGTTTGGTGTTTGAGCTACAAAAACACTGGTTGTATGAGTTCCGCTTGACTCGGTTGAACAAGCTATAGTGGAGTGTTTGAAATTCCCAAGTGGGACTTGGGGAGTGGAGTAGGCTTGGGTTAAGCCGAACCACTATAAATCTCTTGCCTCTTTTACTTTCCAGCAATTTCAATTAGCATTGCATTCTCATATCATACATACTTGAAATTGATCATTTAGGTTGCTAGAGTCAAGCTTGTTCAATTAATTGTCAAATCTGATTTTGTGCCCTAATTACATTTGTTTTACAAGTGACATATACATACTTGATCATCTTGCTTGGTTCTTGATCTTAAAGTTATCTATCTTGCTTATATCAATTGTCCTTGACTTGCTTGAGCTTATTTGATTGCTTTGTGCTCAAATCTGCCATTAGGAGACCATACAATCATATTAGGATTTTATATGTGATTTGCTCGAATTGATTGTTCTACTTGATTTATATACATCTACACTAGTACTCAATTTGGTATTTAGCTTCCGCTTAGGGTGAAACAAGAAAAAGGTGACCTAGTCTAAAATTGACTAAGGACACAATTCACCCCCCTCTTGTGGTGCCATCCGATCCAACAAGTGGTATCGGAGCTTGTGTTCCCTTGCATATAGAAGTAATTTTCTTGTGCATTATTAGTGATTTATATGATGGCATCTACTAGTGGTAGACATGATCATGTGTTAGAGGGTCAATCTAGTGGTAGACCTCCATTCTTTAATGGAGAAGACTATGACCATTGGAAAATGAGAATGAAACTTTATTTCATGTCTCTTGATATTGATTTGTGGTATGTCATAGAGGATGGACCTTATGAGCCTACCATCACCACCAAGATCGGTGATGTCGAAAAAGAGATT